>NC_057794.1:545192488-545492488 GCF_018294505.1 Triticum aestivum
CACTGTTCATCCAGAGGCAGCATCGACCGGCTTCAGTTAGCAGTAGTAGTGAAGGAATCGCTCGATCGGGTTCAGTTAACAGCCATCGATCGATCGCTCGGGTTCAGTAACGCGTAGCCTGCAGTGCAATCGCTCGGGTTCAATTAGAGCCCAACGCCTCGCTTGGGTTCAGTTAGAGCCAATGCCTCGCACACACACGCGCGTACGTGTACGAGAGAAGCGCGCATCGCTCGGCCCCCGACCTCCCACCGTAACCGAGAACTCCCCGAAATTTTCCTCGCCCTCGCTTCTACCACGGTTTTTTCCGTCATGGACGGCCCAAAGAATGTCATGCAGCTGCGTCTCCGGCCCGCCCAGGACGAAAATACCATTTTCTGTCATGATTTTTTGTCATAGAAGTAGGAGCCCACCACATCTATGATGATACCGGGTTTTGTCACAATTATCATCATAGAAGTGTCATATGTATGACAGAAAAAATTTCATTCGGCCCAAAATGTCACAGATGTGTCTTTTTTTGTAGTGGAAGAAGCCATCTAGCTAATAACTATGGACCCGAAGGTCTGAAGTAAACTACTCACACTTCATCGGAGAGGCTATGGTGATGATGTAGAAGCCCTCCATGATCGATACCCCCTCCGGCGGAGCTCTGGAAAAGGCCCCAAGATGGGATCTCATGGATACAGAAAGTTACGGCGGTGGAATTAAGGTTTTGCCTCCGTATCTGGTAGTTTGGGGGTACGTAGGTATATATAGGAGGAAGAAGTACGTCGGTGGAGCAACGAGGGCCCCACGAGGGTGCAGGGCGCGCCTGGGGGGGTAGGCGCGCACCTCTACCTCATGCCTTCCTGGTTGATGTCGTAAGGTCCAAGTCCTCTGGATCACGTTTGTTCCGAAAATCAAGTTCCCGAAGGTTTCATTCCGTTTGGACTCCGTTTGATATTGTTTTTCTGCGAAACTCTGAAATAGGCAAAAAAAACAGCAATTCTAGGCTGGTCCTCCGGTTAATAATAAGTTAGTCCCAAAAATAATATAAAAGTGTATAATAAAGCCCACTAATGTCCAAAATAGGATATAATATAACATGGAACAATCAAAAAATATAGATACGTTGGAGACGTATCAAGCATCCCCAAGCTTAATTCCTTCTCGTCCTCGAGTAGGTAAATGGTAAAAACAGAATTTTTGATGTGGAATGCTACTTGGCATAATTTCAATGTAATTCTTCTTAATTGTGGTATGAATATTCAGTTCCGAAAGATTCAAGACAAAAGTTCAATATTGACATAGAAATAATAATACTTCAAGCATACTAACTAAGCAATTATGTCTCTTCAAAATAACATGGCCAAAGAAAGTTATCCCTACAAAATCATATAGTCTGGCTATGCTCCATCTTCACCACACAAAGTATTTAACTCATGCACAACCCCGATGACAAGCCAAGCAATTGTTTCATACTTTTGGTGTTCTCAAACTTTTTCAATCTTCACGCAATACATGTGCGTGAGCCATGGACATAGCACTATAGGTGGAATAGAATGGTGGTTGTGGAGAAGACAAAAAGGGGGAAGATAGTCTCACATCAACTAGGCGTATCAACGGGCTATGGAGATGCCCATTAATAAATATTCAATGTGAGTGAGTAGGGATTGCCATGCAACGGATGTACTAGAGCTATGAGTATATGAAAGCTCAACAAAAAGAACTAAGTGGGTGTGCATCCAACTCGCTTGCTCACGAAGACCTTGGGCATTTTAAGGAAGCCCATCATTGGAATATACAAGCCAAGTTCTATAATGAAAAATTCCCACTAGTATATGAAAGTGATAACATAGGAGACTCTCTATGATGATCTTGGTGCTACTTTGAAGCACAAGTGTGGTAAAAGGATAGTAGCATTGTCCCTTCTCTCTTTTTCTCTCATTTTTTTATTTGGGCCTTTTCTCTTTTTTTATGGCCTCTTTTTTTTAGTCCGGAGTCTCATCCCGACTTGTGGGGGAATCATAGTCTCCATCATCCTTTCCTCACTTGGGACAATAATCTAAAAATGATGATCATCACACCTTTTTATTTACTTACAACTCAATACTTAGAACAAAATATGACTCTATGTGAATGCCTCCGGTGGTGTACTGGGATATGCAATGAATCAAGAGTGACATGTATGAAAGAATTATGAATGGTGGCTTTGCCACGAATACAATGTCAACTACATGATCACGCAAAGCAATATGACAATGATGGAGCGTGTCATAGTAAACGGAACGGTGGTAAGTTGCATGGCAATATATCTCGGAATGGCTATGGAAATGCCATGATAGGTAGGTATGGTGGCTGTTTTGAGGAAGGTATATGGTGGGTGTATGATACCGGCGAAAGGTGCGCGGTATTAGAGAGGCTAGTACTGGTGGAAGGGTGAGAGTGCGTATGATCCATGGGCTCAACATTAGTCATAAAGAACTCATATACTTATTGCAAAAATCTACAAGTTACCAAAGCAAAGTATTACACGCATGCTCCTAGGGGATAGATTGGTAGGAAAATACCACCGCTCGTCCCCGACCGCCACTCATAAGGAAGACAATCAATAAATAAATCATGCTCCAACTTCATCACATAACGGTTCACCATATGTGCATGCTACGGGAATCACAAACTTTAAAACAAGTATTTCTCAAATTCACAACTACTCAACTAGCATGACTCTAATATCACCATCTCTATATCTCAAAAACAATTATCAAGTATCAAACTTCTCATAGTATTCAACACACTCATAAGAAAATTTTATTATTAATCTTGAATGCCTAACATAATTAAAGCAATTTACCACACTGTTTTGTAGGACTCTCAAAATAATCTAAGTGAAGTGTGAGAGAAAAATGGTTTCTATAAAACAAATCCACCAACGTGCTCTAAAAGATATAAGTGAAGCACTAGAGCAAAAACTATATAAGTCAAAAGATATAAGTGAAGCACATAGAGTATTCTAACAATTTCTGAATCATGTGTGTCTCTCTCAAAAGGTGTGTACAGAAAGGATGATTGTGTGGAAAACTAACAAATAAATACTCAAATAATACAAGATGCTCCAAGCAAAACACATATCATGTGGTAAATACAAATATAGCTCCAAGTAAAGTTACCGATGGAAGTAGACGAAAGAGGGGATGCCATCCGGGGCATCCCCAAGCTTTGGCTTTTAGGTGTCCTGAGATTATCTTGGGGGTGCCATGGGCATCCACAAGCTTAGGCTCTTGCCACTCCTTGTTCCATAATCCATCAAATCTTTACCCAAAACTTGAAAACTTCACAACACAAAACTTAAAGTAGAAAATCTCGTGAGCTCCGTTAGCGAAAGAAAACAAAACACCACTTCAAGGTACTGTAATGAACTTATTCTTTGTTTATATTGGTGTTAAACCTACTTTATTCCAACTTCTCTATGGTTTATAAACTATTTTACGAGCCATAGATTCATTAAAATAAGCAAACAACACACGAAAAACAGAATCTGTCAAAAACATAATAGTCTGTAGTAATCTGTAGCTAACGCAAGTTTTGGAACCCCAAAAATTCTAAAATAAATTGCTGGATGTGAGGAATTTATCTACTAATCATATTAAAAAAGAATTAACTAAATATCACTTTCCAAATAAAAATTACAGCAATTCTCGTGAGCACTAAAGTTTCTGTTTTTTACAGCAAGATTAAAAAGACTTTCCCCAAGTCTTCCCAATGGTTCTACTTGGCACAAACACTAATTAAACACAAAAAACACAACCAAAACAGAGGCTAGATAAATTATTTATTACTAAACAGGAGAAAAAATCAAGGAATAGAAATAAAATTGGGTTGCCTCCCAACAAGCGCTATCGTTTAACGCCCCTAGCTAGGCATAAAAGCGGAGATAGATCTAGGTATTGCCATCCTTGGTAGGCAATCCATAAGTGGCTCTCATAATAGATTAATATGGTAATTTAATTTTCTTTCTAGGGAAGTGTTCCATGACTTTCCTTAACGGAAATTGGAATCTAATATTCCCTTCCTTCATATCAATAATTGCACCAAATCGTTCTAAGGAAGGGTCTACCAGGAATAATAGGACATGAATGATTGCAATCTATGTCAAGAACAATAAAATCTACGGGCACATAATTCCTATTTGCAACAATAAGGACATCATTAATTATTCCCATAGGTTTCTTGATAGTGGAATCCGCAAGGTGCAAGTTTAAAGAGCAATCATCAAAATCACGAAAACCTAGCAAATCACACAAAGTCTTAGGAATCGTGGAAACACTAGCACCCAAATCACACAAAGCATAGCACTCATGATCTTTAATTTTAATTTTAATAGTAGGTTCCCACTCATCATAAAGTCTTCTAGGGATAGAAACTTCCAACTCAAGTTTTTCTTCATAAGATTGCATCAAAGCATCAACGATATGTTTGGTAAAGGCTTTATTTTGACTATAAGCATGAGGAGAATTTAGTACGGATTGCAACAAGGAAATACAATCTATCAAAGAGCAATTGTCATAATTAAATTCCTCTAAATCCAAAATAGTGGGTTCATCGATATTTAAAGTTTTGACTTCTTCAATCCCACATTTAACAATTTTAGCATCAAGATCTAAAGACTCCGAATTTTTGGAATGCCTTCTAGGTAAAGGTGGATCATATTCAGTCCCATCATTATCAAGATTCATATTAAAAACAAAGATTTAATAGGGGACCCATCAATAACTTTTAGATGTTCATCTTTGTGATCATGGAAACTAGAAGAACACGCTTTTATAAAGCAATCTTTCTTAGCATGCATCCTAGCGGTTCTTTCTTTGCACTCATCAATGGAAATTCTCATAGCTTTGAGAGACTCATTGATATCATGCTTAGGTGGAATAGATCTAAGTTTCAAATAATCAACATCAAGAGAAATTCTATCAATGTGCCTGGCCAACTCATCAATCTTAAGCAATTTTTCTTCAATCAAAGCATTGAAATTCTTTTGTGAAGTAATAAATTCTTTAATATTAGATTCAAAATCAGAGGGCATATTATTAAAATTTCCATAAGAATTGTTGTAGGAGTTACCATAATTATTAGAGGAATTACTAGGATAAGGCCTGGGATTAAAGTTTCCTCTATACGCGTTGTTACCAAAATTATTCCTACCAACAAAATTCACATCCAAATATTCATTATTATTCTCAATAAAAGTAGACAAAGGCATAACATTAGGATCGGAAGAAACACTTTTATTAGCAAATAATTTCATAAGTTCATCCATCTTTCCACTCAAAACATTAATTTCTTCTATCGCATGCACTTTCTTATTAGTAGATCTTTCAGTGTGCCATTGAGAATAATTAACCATAATATTATCTAGGAGTTTAGTAGCTTCTCCTAAAGTGATTTCCATAAAAGTGCCTCCCGCGGTCGAATCTAAAAGGTTTCTAGAAGCAAAATTCAATCCGGCATAATTTTTTTGTATAATCATCAATAAATTCAAACCATGTGTAGGGCAATTACGTATCATTAATTTCATACTCTCCCAAGCTTGTGCAACATGTTCATGATCAAGTTGCTTAAAATTCAAAATATGGTTTCTAAGAGAGATGATCTTAGTGGGAGGAAAATACTTAGAGATAAAAGCATCTTTGCACTTATTACACGAATCAATACTATTTTTAGGCAAAGACGAAAACCAAGCTTTAGCACGATCTCTAAGCGAAAAAGGAAATAGCTTCAATTTAACAATATTATTGTCCACATCTTTCTTCTTTTGCATATCAGACAAATCAACAAAGTTGTTTAGATGGGTAGCGGCATCTTCACTAGGAAGGACGGAAAGCGGATCTTTCATGACAAGATTCAGCAAAGCAACATTAATTTCACAAGATTCAGCGTCGGTACGAGGAGCAATCAGAGTGCTAATAAAATCATTGTTGTTGGTATTAGTAAAGTCACACAATTTGGTATTATCTTGAGCCATCGTGACAAGTAAGCAATCCAACACACAAGCAAACAAGAGACGGGTAAAAAGAGGCGAATAGAGAAAGAGGAGGAGGACGGAGAAAGAGAGGGCGAATAAAATGGCAAGGGTGAAGTGGGGGGAGAGGAAAACGAGAGGCAAATGGCAAATAATGTAATGCGGGAGATAAGGGTTTGTGATGGGTACTTGGTATGTTGACTTTTGTGTAGACTCCCCGGCAACGGCGCCAGAAATCCTTCTTGCTACCTCTTGAGCACTGCATTGGTTTTCCCTTGAAGAGGAAAGGGTGATGCAGCAGAGCAGCGTAAGTATTTCCCTCAGTTTTTGAGAACCAATGTATCAATCCAGTAGGAGGCCACGCACGAGTCCCTCGCACCTACACAAACAAATAAACTCCTCGCAACCAACGCGATAAAGGGGTTGTCAATTCCTTCACAGTCACTTACTAAAGTGAGATCTGATAGATACTATAAGATAATGTTTTTGGTATTTTTATGATAAAGAGAAATAAAGATGCAAGTAAAATAAATGGCAAAGGAAATAACTAAGTATTGGAAGATTAATATGATGGAAAATAGACCCAGGGGCATAGGTTTCACTAGTGGCTTCTCTCGAGAGCATAAGTATTACGGTGGGTGAACAAATTACTGTTGACCAATTGACAGAATTGAGCATAGTTATGAGAATATCTAGGTATGATCATGTATATAGGCATCACGTCCAAGACAAGTAGACCGACTCTTGCCTGCATCTACTACTATTACTCCACATATCGACCGCTATCCAGCATGCATCTAGAGTATTAAGTTCAAGAGAACAGAGTAACGCTTTAAGCAAGATGACATGATGTAGAGGGATAAACTCATGCAATATGATATAAACCCCATCCTGTTATCCTCGATGGCAACAATACAATACGTGCCTTGTTGCCCCTACTGTCATTGGGAAAGGACACCGCAAGATTGAACCCAAAGCTAACCACTTCTCCCATTGCAAGAAAGATCAATCTAGTAGGCCAAACCAAACTGATAATTCGAAGAGACTTGCAAAGATAACCAATCATACATAAAAGAATTCAGAGAAGATTCAAATATTGTTCATAGATAAATTTGATCATAAACCCACAATTCATCGGTCTCAACAAACACACCGCAAAAGAAGATTACATCGAATAGATCTCCACAAGAGAGGGGGGTAACTTTGTATTGAGATCCAAAAAGAGAGAAGAAGCCATCTAGCTAATAACTATGGACCCGAAGGTCTGAAGTAAACTACTCACACTTCATCGGAGAGGCTATGGTGTTGATGTAGAAGCCCTCCGTGATCTATACCCCCTCCGGCGGAGCTTCGGAAAAGGCCCCAAGATGGGATCTCGTGGATACAGAAAGTTACGGCGGTGGAATTAGGGTTTTGGCTCCGTATCTGGTAGTTTGGGGGTACGTAGGTATATATAGGAGGAAGAAGTATGTCGGTGGAGCAACATGGGCCCCACGAGGGTGGAGGGCGCGCCTGGGGGGTAGGCGCGCCCTCCTACCTCGTGCTTTCCTGGTTGATGTCTTAACGTAGGGTCCAAGTCCTCTGGATCATGTTTGTTCCGAAAATCACGTTCCCCAAGGTTTCATTCCGTTTGGACTGCGTTTGATATTCTTTTTATGCGAAACTCTGAAATAGGAAAAAAAAGCAATTCTGGGCTAGGCCTCCGGTTAATAGGTTAGTCCCAAAAATAATATAGAAGTGTATAATAAAGCCCAAAAATGTCCAAAACAGGATATAATATAGCATGGAACAGACAAAAATTATAGATACGTTGGAGACGTACCAGGCGGCATCTGTGGCGGCGGATCATGGGATCCTGCTCCCGGGGATGTTTCAGGTCGCCTGTGTCGCCTAGAGTTTCTACGGCATCGATGACACTAGATACAGGATCACAGCGGTTGTTGCCATTGTATGGACGACAACAACGGCTAGCACGATGGTGGGTTCTCCCTGTAGTGCCCGGAATTGGGGCAGCGACCCCTCTTCATCGACGGCGACGGATTCCGGGGTTGTGCGGGCGACTCGGAGTCTGGATCTTGCGGTGGCAATGGCCTTTCTAAGGCTAGTGGCGGTATGGGACGTCCCCTCCATCTACAGATAGGGTTTGATGCGGCTTGGCAGGGAACACATGTGCCTCTTTCGGAGTTGTCGGGCGGTGTATGTTGCTGGGAGGTGAAGCCACTGGTGGATGCACTGCCGACGGGTGCTACGTACGATATCTTATAGAAAGACGCCAAGTCATGCGTGCTACCGACAGGTGATGCGCGGTAGCTCTGGCGGAGGTGTCATGTTTAGCCTGTTGCTATTGGATCGAAGGTGGTGTGATAGTAGCGCGAGGCAGGCGGTATGGGATGTCTTTGTCTTCCGTTGTCTTCTCCAGATGTATCCGGCTATCGAGGCATTGGTACACGGATAAGGGCGGATGGTACAGACGGCTTTAACGACGAGTTTATGCACTCCGGTGGAAAAACAGGATCTCTAATCAGGCTATGTCGACGCGCGCCTATGTCGTGTCCTTGTTGAAGGTGGTGGATTGAATCTTGGCTTTGGGGATGAGAACCCGGAGTTCAACCTTGTGGTGGACTCGCCATCATCGACGCACGTGCGGTGATTCCTTCTTGAAGGTGTGGCCTAGAGTTGTGTATTTTTTGTTTATGATGTGTCTTGTAACATAGGGATAGTGTTAGTGGCTATCTGGGGGAGTTACTGTCGTGAGATATACGACCTCAGGATTTGTTTTCCGCTTTATTTCCGGGTCCAGGCTGTTTGTGTTGGGGAACGTAGCATAAATTCAAAATTTTCCTACGTGTCACCAAGATATATCTATGGAGTCATCTAGCAACGAGGGAGGAGTGGATCTACATACCCTTGTAGATCGCGTGCGGAAGTGGTCAAGGGAACGGGGTTGATGGAGTCGTACTCGTTGTGATCCAAATCACCGATGATCCTAGCGCCGAACGGACGGCACCTCCGCGTTCAACACACGTACGGAGCAGCGACGTCTCCTCCTTCTTGATCCAGCAAGGTGGGAGGAGAGGTTGATGGAGATCCATCAGCACGACGGCGTGGTGGAAGTAGCGGGATTCCAACAGGGCTTCGCCAAGCGCTGCGGGAGGAGGGAGATGTGTCACGGGAGGGAGAGGGAGGCCCCAGGCCTTAGGTATGGTTGCCCTCCCTTCCCCCCACTATATATAGGGCCAAGGGAGAGGGGGAGGGCGTATCCTTGCCCCTTCCTCCAAGGAAGGGTGCGGCCAAGGGGGGAGGAGTCCATCCTCCCCAAGGCACCTCGGAGGTGCCTTCCCCCTTGAGGACTCTCCCCTTTCCCTCTCTCTTGGCGCGTGGGCCTCTTGGGGCTGGTGCCCTTGGCCCATATAGGCCAAGGCGCACCCCCTACAGCCCATGTGATCCCTCGGGGCAGGTGGCCCCACCCGGTGGACCCCTGGGACCCTTCCGGTGGTCCCGGTACAATACCGGTGACCCCGAAACTTGTCCCGATGGCCGAAATAGCACTTCCTATATATAATTCTTTACCTCCGGACCATTCCGGAACTCCTCGTGACGTCTGGGATCTCATCCGGGACTCCGAACAACTTTCGGGTTACCGCATACTAATATCTCTATAAACCTAGCGTCACCAAACCTTAAGTGTGTAGACCCTACGGGTTCGGGAGACATGCAGACATGACCGAGATGACTCTCCGGTCAATAACCAACAGCGGGATCTGGATACCCATGTTGGCTCCCACATGTTCCACGATGATCTCATCGGATGAACCACGATGTCAAGGACTTAATCAATCTCGTATACAATTCCCTTTGTCTAGCGGTACGATACTTGCCCGAGAGTCGATCGTCGGTATCCCGATACCTTGTTCAATCTCGTTACCGGCAAGTCTCTTTACTCGTTCCGTAACACATCATCCCGTGATCAACTCCTTGATCACATTGTGCACATTATGATGATGTCCTACCGAGTGGGCCCAGAGACACCTCTCCGTCACACGGAGTGACAAATCCCAGTCTCGATTCGTGCCAACCCAACAGACACTTTCGGAGATACCCGTAGTGTACCTTTATAGCCACCCAGTTACGTTGTGACGTTTGGCACACCCAAAGCACTCCTACGGTATCCGGGGGTTGCACAATCTCATGGTCTAAGGAAATGATACTTGACATTAGAAAAGCTTTAGCATACGAACTACACGATCTAGTGCTATGCTTAGGATTGGGTCTTGTCCATCACATCATTCTCCTAATGATGTGATCCCGTTATCAACGACATCCAATGTCCATGGTCAGGAAACCGTAACCATCTATTGATCAACGAGCTAGTCAACTAGAGGCTTACTAGGGACATGGTGTTGTCTATGTATCCACACATGTATCTGAGTTTCCTATCAATACAATTCTAGCATGGATAATAAACGATTATCATGAACAAGGAAATATAATAATAATCAATTTATTATTGCGTCTAGGGCATATTTCCAATAGTATCCCACTTGCACTAGAGTCAATAATCCAGTTCACATCGATATGTGATTAACACTCAAGGTCACATCCCCATGTGACTAAAACCCAAAGAGTTTATTGGGTTTGATCATGTTATGCTTGTGAGAGAGGTTATAGTCAACGGGTCTGAAACATTCATATCCGTATGTACTTCGCAAATTTCTATGTCATCTTGTAGATGCAACTACTACGCTACATTTGGAGCTATTCCAAATAACTGTTCTACTATACGAATCCAGTTTACTACTCAGAATAATCTGGATTAGTGTCAAAGTTTGCATCGGCGTAACCCTTTACGACAAACTCTTTTACCACCTCCATAATCGAGAAAATTCTTTAGTCCACTAGTTACTAAGGATAACTTTGACTGTTGTCTTGTGATCCATTCTTGGATCACTCTTGTACCCCTTGACTGACTCATGGCAAGGCACACTTCAGGTGCGGTACGCAGCATAGCATACTGTAGAGAGCCTATGATAAAAGCATAGGGGACGACCTTCGTCCTTCCTCTTTCTTCTGCCGTGGTCGAGCTTTAAGTCTTAACTTCATACCTTACAACTCAGGCAAGAACTCCTTCTTTGACTGATCCATCTTGAACACCTTCAAGATCATGTCAAGGTATGTGCTCATTTGGAAGTACCATTAAGAATTTTGATCTATCCTTATAGATCTTGATGCTCAATTTTCAAGTAGCTTAATCCAGGCTTTCCATTGAAAAACACTTTCCAAATAACCCTATATGCTTTCTAGAAATTCTACGTCATTTCTGATCCATAATATGTCAACAACATATACTCATCAGAAATTCTATAGTGCTCCCACTCACTTCTTTGGAAATACAAGTTTCTCATAAACTTTGTATACACCCAAAATCTTTGATCATCATCAAAGCATACATTCCAACTCCGAGATGCTTACTCCAGTCACTAGAAGGATTGCTGGAGCTTTGCATACTTATTAGCATCTTTCAGGATTGACAAAACCTTCCGGTTGTATCACATACAACCTTTCCTCAAGAAAATCGTCGAGGAAACAATGTTTTGACATCCTATCTGCAAGATTTCATAAATAATGCAGTAATCGCTAATATAATTCCAATAGACTCTTAGCATCGCTACGAGTGAGAAAGTATCATCGTAGTCAACTCCTTGAACTTGTCGGAAAACTTCTTAACGACAAGTCGAGCTTTCTTAATGGTGATACTTACCATCATTGTCCGTCTTCCTTTTAAAATCCATCTGCACTCAACAGCCTTACGACCATCGAGCTGTTCTGCCAAAGTCTACACTTTGTTTTCATACATGGATCCTCTCTCGGATTTTATGGCCTCGAGCCATTTATCGGAATCCGGGCCCACCATCGCTTCTCCATAGCTCGTAGGTTCATTGTTATCTAGCAACATGACTTCCAAGACAGGATTACTGTACCACTCTGAAGCAGTACGCATCCTTGTCACCCTACGAGGTTTGGTAGTGACTTGATCTGAAGTTTCATGATCACTATCATAAGCTTCCACTTCAATTGGTGTAGGTGCCACAGGAACAACTTCATGTGCCCTTCCACACACTAGTTGAAGAGACGGTTCAATAACCTCATCAAGTCTCCACCATCCTCCCACTCAATTCTTTTGAGAGAAACTTTTCCTCGAGAAAGGACCCGATTCTAGAAACAATCCCTAACTGCTTTCGGATCTGAGACAGGAGGTATACCCAACTGCTTTGGGTGTCCTATGAAGATGCATTTATCCGCTTTGGGTTCGAGCTTATCAACCTGAAACTTTTTCACATAAGCGTCGCAGCCCCAAACTTTTAAGAAATGACAGCTTAGGTTTCTCTAAACCATAGTTCATACGGTGTCATATCATTGGAATTACGTGGTGCCCTATTTAAAGTGAATGTGGTTGTCTTTAATGCCTAACCCATAAACTATCGTGGTAATTTGATAAGAGACATCATGGTATGCATCATATCCAATAGGGTGCAGTTATGATGTTCGGACACACCATCACACTATGGTGTTCCAGGCTGTATTAGTTGTGAAACAATTTCCACAATGTCTTAATTCTGTGCCAAACTCGTAATTCAGATATTCATCTCTATGATCATATCATAGATATTTTATCCTCTTGTCACGACGATCTTTCAACTTCACCCTGAAATTACTTGAACCTTTCAATAATTCAGACTCGTGATTCATCAAGTAAATATACTCAACATCTACTCAAATTATCTGTGAAGTAAGAGCATAACGATATCCACTACACGCCTCAGCACTCATTGGACTGCACACATCAAAATGTATTACTTCCAACAAGTTGCTTTCTAGTTCCATTTTACTGAAAACGAGGCTTTCAGTCATCTTGCCCATGTGGTATGATTTGCATGTCTCAAGTGATTCAAAATCAAGTGAGTCCAAACGGTCCATTTGCATGGAGTTTCTTCATGCATATACATCAATAGACATGGTTCGCATGTCTCAAGCCTTTCAAAAATGAGTGAGTCCAAAGATCCATCAACATGGAGCCTCTTCATGCGTTTTATACCGATATGACTTACGTGGCAGTGCCACAAGTAGGTGGTATTATCATTACTATCTTATATCTTTTGGCATGAACATGTGTATCACTACGATCGAGATTCAATAAACCATTCATTTTAGGTGTAAGACCATCGAAGGTATTATTCAAATAAACAGAGTAACCATTATTCTCCTTAAATGAATAACCGTATTGCGATAGACATAATCCAATCATGTCTATGCTCAACGCAAACACCAAATAACAATTATTTAGGTTTTAATACCAATCTCGATGGTAGAGGGAGCGTGCGATGCTTGATCATATCAACCTTGGAAACACTTCCAACACATATCGTCAGCTCACCTTTAGCTAGTCTCCGTTTATTCCGTAGCTTTTATTTCGAGTTACTAACACTTAGCAACCGAACCGGTATCTAATACCCTGGTGCTACTAGGAGTACTAGTAAAGTACACATTAACATAATGTATATCCAATATACTTCTATCGACCTTGCCAGCCTTCTTATCTACCAAGTATCTAGGGTAATTATGCTCCAGTGGCTGTTCCCTTTATTACAGAAGCACTTAGTCTCGGGTTTGGGTTCAACCTTGGGTTTCTTCACTAGAGCAGCAGCTAATTTGCCGTTTCATGAAGTATCCCTTCTTGCCCTTGCCCTTCTTAAAACTAGTGGTTTCACTAACCATCAACAATTGATGCTCCTTCTTGATTTCTACTTTCGCGGTGTCAAACATCGCGAGTATTTCAAGGATCATCATATCTATCCCTGATATGTTATAGTTCATCACGAAGCTCTAGCAGCTTGGTGGTAATGACTTCGGAGAAACATCACTATCTCATCTGGAAGATCAACTCCCACTTGATTCAAATGATTGTTGTATTCAGACAGTCTGAGCACAAGCTCAACAATTGAGCTTTCCTCCCTTAGTTTGCAGGCTAAGAAAATCGTCGGAGGTCTTATACCTCTTGACGTGGGCACGAGCCTGAAATCCCAATTTCAGCCCTCAAAACATCTCATATGTTTTGCGACGTTTCAAAACCGTCTTCGGTGCCTCAACTCTAAACCATTTAACTAAACTATCACGTAGTTATCAAAATGTGTATGTCAGATGTTAGCAACATCCACAGACGAGCGACGTTCGAGGTTCAGCACACTGAGCGGTGCATTAAGGACATAAGCCTTCTATGAAGCAATGAGGAAAATCCTCAGTTTACGGACCTAGTCCGCATAATTACTACTATCAACTTTCAACTAAATTTTCTCTAGGAACATATCTAAACAGTAGAACTGAAGCGCGAGCTACGACATAATTTGCGAAGACCTTTTGACTATGTTCAGGATAATTAAGTTCATCTTATGAACTCCCACTCAGATAGACATCCCTCTAGTCATCTAAGTGATTACATGATCCGAGTCAACTAGGCCGTGTCCAATCATCACGTGAGACGGACTAGTCAACATCGGTGAACATCTTCATGTTGATCGTATCTACCATACGACTCATGCTCAATCTTTCGGTCTCTTGTGTTCCGAGGCCATGTCTGTACACATGCTAGGCTCGTCAAGTCAACCTAAGTGTTTCGCGTGTGTAAATCTGTCTTACACCCGTTGTATGTGAACGTAAGAATCTATCACACCCGATCATCACGTGGTGCTTCGAAACGACGAACTTTCGCAACGGTGCACAGTTAGGGGGAACACCTTCTTGAAATTTTAGTGAGGGATCATCTTATTTACTACCGTCGTTCTAAGTAAACAAGATGCAAAAACATGATAAACATCACATGCAATCAAATAATAGTGACATGATATGGCCAATATCATATAGCTCCTTTGATCTCCATCTTGGGGCTCCATGATCATCTTGTCACCGGCATGACACCATGATCTCCATCATCATGATCTCCATCATCGTGTCTTTAAGAAGTTGTCTCGTCAACTATTACTTCTACTACTACAGCTAACGGTTAGCAATAAAGTAAAGTAATTACATGACGTTTATGTTGACATGCAGGTCATAAATAAATTAAGACAACTCCTATGGCTCCTGCCGGTTGTCATACTCATCGACATGCAAGTCGTAATTCCTATTACAAGAACATGATCAATCTCATACATCACATATATTATTCATCACATCCTTTTGGCCATATCACATCACATAGCATACCCCTACAAAAACAAGTTAGACGTCCTCTAATTGTTGTTTGCATGTTTTACGTGGCTGCTATGGGTTTCTAGCAAGAACGTTTCTTACCTACGCAAAGACCACAATGTGATATGCCAATTGCTATTTACCCTTCATAAGGACCCTTTTCATCGAATCCGATCCGACTAAAGTGGGAGAGACAGACACCCGCTAGCCACCTTATGCAACTAGTGCATGTCAGTCGGTGGAACCAGTCTCACGTAAGAGTACGTGTAAGGTCGGTCCGGGCCGCTTCATCCCACGATGCCGCCGAATCAAGATAAGACTAGTAACGGCAAGTAAATTGACAAAATCAACGCCCACAACTACTTTGTGTTCTACTCGTGCATAGAAACTACGCATAGACCTAGCTCATGATGCCACTATTGGGGAACGTAGCATAAATTCAAAATTTTCCTATGTGTCACCAAGATCTATCTATGGAGTCATCTAGCAACGAGGGAGGAGTGGATCTACATACCCTTGTAGATCGCGTGCGGAAGCGTTCAAGGGAACGGGGTTGGTGGAGTCGTACTCATCGTGATCCAAATCACCAATGATCCTAGCGCCGAACGGACGGCACCTCCGCGTTCAACACACATACGGAGCAGCGACGTCTCCTCCTCCTTGATCCAGCAAGGGGGGAGGAGAGGTTGATGGAGATCCAGCAGCACGACGGCGTGGTGGAAGTAGCGGGATTCCAACAGGGCTTCGCCAAGCGCTGCGGGAGGAGGGAGATGTGTCACGGGAGGGAGAGGGAGGCGCCAGGCCTTAGGTATGGTTGCCCTCCCTTCCCCCCACTATATATAGGGCCAAGGGAGAGGGGGAGGGCGCAGCCTTGCCCCTTCCTCCAAGGAAGGGTGCGGCCAAGGGGGGGAGGAGTCCATCCTCCCCAAGGCACCTCGGAGGTGCCTTCCCCCTTTAGGACTCTCCCCTTTCCCTCTCTCTTGGTGCATGGGCCTCTTGGGGCTGGTGCCCTTGGCCCATATAGGCCAAGGCGCACCCCCTACAGCCCATGTGGCCCCCCGGGGCAGGTGGCCCCACCCGGTGGACCCCCGGGACCCTTCCGGTGGTCCCGGTACAATACTGGTGACCCCGAAACTTGTCCCGATGGCCGAAATAGCACTTCCTATATATAATTCTTTACCTACGGACCATTCTGGAACTCCTCGTGACGTCCGGGATCTCATCCAGGACTCCGAACAACTTTCGGGTTACCGCATACTAATATCTCTATAACCCTAGCGTCACCGAACCTTAAGTGTGTAGACCCTACGGGTTCGGGAGACATGCAGACATGACCGAGATGACTCTCCGGTCAATAACCAACAGCGGGATCTGGATACCCATGTTGGCTCCCACATGTTCCACGATGATCTCATCGGATGAACCATGATGTCAAGGACTTAATCAATCCCGTATACAATTCCCTTTGTCTAGCGGTAAGATACTTGCCCGAGATTCGATCGTCGGTATCCCGATACCTTGTTCAATCTCGTTACTGGCAAGTCTCTTTACTCGTTTCGTAACACATCATCCCGTGATCAACTCCTTGATCACATTGTGCACATTATGATGATGTCCTACCGACTGGGCCCAGAGACACCTCTCCGTCACACGGAGTGACAAATCCCAGTCTCGATTCGTGCCAACCCAACAGACACTTTCGGAGATACCCGTAGTGTACCTTTATAGCCACCCAGTTACGTTGTGGCGTTTGGCACACCCAAAGCACTCCTACGGTATCCGGGAGTTGCACAATCTCATGGTCTAAGGAAATGATACTTGACATTAGAAAAGCTTTAGCATACGAACTACACGATCTAGTGCTATGCTTAGGATTGGGTCTTGTCCATCACATCATTCTCCTAATGATGTGATCCCGTTATCAACGACATCCAATGTCCATGGTCAGGAAACCGTAACCATCTATTGATCAATGAGCTAGTCAACTAGAGGCTTACTAGGGACATGGTGTTGTCTATGTCTCCACACATGTATCTGAGTTTCCTATCAATACAATTCTAGCATGGATAATAAACGATTATCATGAACAAGGAAATATAATAATAATCAATTTATTATTGCCTCTAGGGCATATTTCCAACAGTTTGGCTGCTGGATTTTGGTTTTTCTTAATAATATATGGTTCATGCATCGTTTTGATGCAGAGGTCAAGGGTTATCCTCATTTTTGAAAAAATGTAAACAATGATTGGATCAGTACAAAAACTCCATTGGAGCGGTACAAGAATTTTCTTCACAGGCAACATAAGCTATGCCAGGAATAGAAACATCAGTCCCCATGTGATGGAAGAAAGCACAAGCTCACTCATTCATTTCCTTCCATCAAAGTAGACTTTCTTTGTCAGCGTTGAACTGTTGATGATTTCTAGGTACCAAGAGCATCTACAGCCAGGCTCCTCAAAAGTGACCCCTCATATGTCCCAGGTCGCGTGTCAGCAGACAATGTCACTTTTCATCTGCTCCAACCACAAACCTCAAATCTCATCCCCTTTTTCCTTACTAGGCAATGCAACGTAAAATAAGCTACGTACTTCATACTACATAGATAAGACTACAGTAGTTCTTCTACTCATCGTCGAGATGTCCGCGACCTTCATGTCGGCAGTGCCAGACGGACCGGCCTCCTGGTAGTCGGACTCTATGTCCACGAAGACTTCCTCTAGCTCTGTGTCCACCTCGCGAAGGTAATGACGGTTTGTTATGACCTCAAGCTCTGACTGGATGGAGTCGAGGATAGCCAACTGCTCAGATGTATCCTCCGCGTGGGCCACCTCAAACTCGTCCAGCACGTCACCCATGTTGAAGCCGGCAGCAAGAGGAGCCCGATCCGCTTCGCTTTCCTCCTCTTCCTCGTCCTCTACTCCGCATTCAGCGCCCCGTACTCCGATGTTTTCTCCTCCTCCTCCTTCTGCTCCGGTCCCTTCTGCTCGTCTTGGTCCGGAGAGTCCGAAGGCCAACCGGTTGCGATCTCAGTGGTGCACCGTGCCTGTATCTCCACTAGCTAGGTGCTCCAACCAGTGCAGTGGAGTGAGCATTTTGTACGTGGTGATCCGTTGGCTGGCCATGGCTGCCGGCGGATAGCGAACTCGGAGCGGTTTAGAGTGGACGGCGAGGTCGAAGCGGTTGAGAGTGGACAACGAGCTCGAAGCAAATTGGGAGTGGTGGCGCGAATGGGAGGGAGATGGTGGAAATGGGAGTGCCAAGAGTTGGGGCTAGCCATCCGGCTTCAATAGACGGATTTGGCCCCTTGGGCGGCGCGCTAGACCAGTGTCCTCACCGGACTGATGGGTTTCGAGTTTCGACATTTTTCCCGCTCGCCACTCTGACGTGGCGAACGCTCTCGGGCGCAACCAGATATCCTCTTAGATGCCCTTGATAAGAGCTGGATATATGGGGTGTCAGTCAGCCCAAACATACATGACCAGCTGAGCAGTCTGGCTGGGTCGATATTTTGTGATCGGTCACTAACCGGACCATCCGTCCAGACATATAAGGGGCATTTGATGAGCCCGGCTGTAGATGCTCTAAGATGCTAAGTTTTGTTTGATGGGCTCTTGGCACCTAAAACGCTAAATTACTTCGGAGTTAATCGATTCTCCGTCCCTATTTACCAATGCAAATGGTGAGTCGTGTTCCATCAGACGGTTGGTTCTAGCAATTCCTCTGCGCTTTATGTATGATGTCAATGATACCATTTGTTGACCTTTTTTTCTTTTCTTTACATGGTTTCAAGTGTCCCATGTGTATTGTAAGCAATGTTCGGAGCAACACAAGAATCCCATCGACATGAATTTTGCGAAGCATTAAGTACTTACTTTTTCCTTTCAGGACTACACTGAATTGTGTGCCTTCAGTATTGAAATTGACAACTGGCAGGTGGAAATCAAAATGAGCCATCATGCTACTACGGGCCTACAGCTATGTCTCCAGCCGTAGTTGTTACTGATACTAGATGACCCGGTGCGCCAAATGACGCAGAGACCCATTTGAAACCATGTTCATGTCATCATGTGGAGAAATAGTTGCCTTTTTTTAGTAACTTTATGTTTGATCAAGGATAGAGACCATGTCAAACCCGAAGTGTTTTCAACGTGTATTTGGACAATGTGCCATTTGGCTCTATGTTACCCAAGTAAGGTCCAAGGTCCAAATTCAAGCATCAAGGGTAAAACCTTTTGTAACAGAAACGTTTGCATTTGTAGGGATAGCATTTCTGCCAAGTTATACATGACTTTCAAAGATCAGTAAACTGAATCCGAAATTTACAGGTTGTAGAGGAAAAAATTCTTGAAATGCCATTAGATAGGTACACAAACAATGAACATAGGGAAAAAAAATTAGTGCATGATCCCAACCTTCTTGCTAACAACCAGCACAACAACAACCACTCCTAATAATTGGCATTGGATAACTGATATTTTTTGTGTAGATAAATCATTAATCTCCATAGGGGCAGGAGCTCCCTTGTTCAATTGAGGGGTATGACTTTGACCGGATCATCACGCTTGTTTCTGCAACATCACACTTGTTTTTGTGAATAAAAACTCTTAGAGAATATAGACCCTCAAAAAGGAAAAACACTCCTTGGGAATGGATGGTTGAGACCGCTCCGACATGTGTTTTCGTTCTGTCGCTTGCTGTTCGGGGAGAGTAAACTCTAGGTGGCTAGGGAAAACTCTCCCCTCAAAACTTCACTGGCGAGCCTGTGGATTCACCTTCCCTTTGCTGCCGCTCCATCAACCGGTGGTGGGAATGGGAATCTCGTTGCCTTCGATCCGGTTAGTTGTTTAGGTCACGTTTTTTAGTCCTCGCAGGTGCGACACTCGAGCGGATGGTGGCGCTACTTCTTCGAGTTTGTCTTTCATGTCCCGATCCTACTCGAGTTCGTCCATTTGAACATAGCCGACAAAGCTCTGGTGTAGATTCCTGTCGTCTCCTTGGGGTGATGAGGTTAGGGTTTCTCTTCATGTGGCAGGATTTGGTGTCAGATGCTTCAGATATAGGCAAGGGTTCAACGATGACAACTACGGCTCCAGGTACTGAACAAGGGGCACATGTATGAAGACTTCTCAGCTATCATTGACCAGGTCAAGTCGGATCTCGTAGGGGAGCGGCGATAGCGGCGCGTCAGCAACAGTAGTGGCTATGCGATGGTCTTGGAATCGCAATGTAATTTTTATTATGTTTGATATGATTTGTATTTTCAATGAACATTCATAATAGATATGGATAGTTTTTGAAAAAAAATAATTGAGTGCTAAGATTTTTACCGGTTGTCACACTTGTTTATGTGAATAAAACATATTCCCTCAGTCTCATAATGTAAGACGTTTTTTAACACTGATGTAGTGTCAAAAAGTATTTTATATTATGAGACGGAAGGAGTACCTGAGAATAATAGATCCTTTAAAAAGAAATTAAATACTCCTTGGGAGTAGATTTTTTTCTCCCCTTGGAATAGATGGCTAGCACCTACGAGCGCTCATATATGCATTTTCCCGGTGGGCCACAACGTATACAGGTGCAAGTGGCAGTGGGATACAACGTTCACGGGGGGCTGTGGGCCACAATGGTTCAGCGTGAGCAAGTGGTAGTCTCCCACCGGATAAGCCACCATGCCACGCGTGTTTGGTGTGTGTGGGTTTGGCTGTGTGCGTGTCCTCTCATGGGGGTAGCCACTCAGTTCAGCTCTGGACAGAGGAGACTGGCGATTTGGATCTGCCGTAGTGTTGTTCTGGCCGTCTTGGGCGAGGAGGTTCCGGCCATCGGTGCTGCTTTCCCCGGCTGCTTCTTGGGCGGAGGAGGTTCTGGCCGTCGGTGTTGCTTTCCCCGGCTGCTTCTTGGGCGGAGGAGGTTCCGGCCGTCGGTGCTGCTTTCCCCGGTTGCTTCTTGGGCGGAGGAGGGAGCTTGGTCCATCTGTTCACCCAGCCGCCTGGATTCATAGGGGATATGTCCACGATTCAACGCCCACCCGACGTTGTCACCAAGGTAATAAATAATCCATTCTAATCCATCCTGATTCTCCTGAAGAAGCATATTCGCTTGATTAGCAGGGTCTTCTACAACAGTATTATGCTCATGCAAATCACCACAGATAGCAGCATCTAATTTAACTTGATTGATAAGTACTTAGAAAAGGCAAGCTAACATACCATGTACAATAACCATCCTGGACATCTGGATGTCCAGTATTACAGTGGAATGAGTTGATTTTGCACCTGTAAAACTGAAACTGATTTCTAACTTCCTCTCCTTCAGCAGGGTGATCTGCATTGGTTTTAGACATCAATCTATATAGCCCCGGTCTTCCAATCTATGGTTGAGCTTTATCTTCTGCTGGTATGCGGCGACATCAAGCAGAGTCATCATTGACAAATGGATCTGTTTAAGATTGTTTGATGTCAGGTATGGACTTCAATCATATAGTAAAAAGGCAATAGGAGAGACACATGAAACACAATTTGGCCCTAAAGCATATGCTAACAATGGGGTGTTACTGATAAGCAACCTTGATTTGGTATATGTGAGACAAGTTGTCATATAGTTCTAAGCATGTTTCTATAAACTGTTGTAATTAGGCTAGGGTAATTTATAAAGATGATGGCCATAGAACATAAATACTCTCTCTGTACACTAATATAAGACATTTTTGCAGTTCAATTTAAACTGCAAAAACGTCTTATGTTAGTGTAAAAAGGGAGTATGATATAGATGAAGTAAACACTGCATTTTCACAAAAATAGTGATATTATGATTGAACATAGATTCAGAGGCGATAAATCATTACTACCGACCATACTTCATTGTGCGCCCATAATCCACAAAATCAGAAGCAAACGCATGCTCAATAGTCTTAATCATAATGATAGATTTAAGGGAAATGACGCACATGGGTAGCGTTGGAGGAGGCACCCATATTTCCTTGAGCATATATTCGACTTTGCGCTGAGCATCGGTAATAAGTCTTGCCCTTGATGCAATAATAGGCTTGGCAATATTCTAGTTGTATTCGTCCATATCATCCACCGGCACATCACTTTCGGTGGTATCATCTTCCTCTAGGTTGTCACTATTGCCAATTTCCTTAATACAATAGCAAAGAACACTTTGTTAGTTGCAAAATAAAAAAGTAGAAACACGTAAAGCGTGTACAGGTGGTTGATGTAGCACGTATTAACAAAGTATATTAATAGAAAGGTACTGACAGGTGATTAATGTAGCGGTATTAAGAAAATTCGCCACTTCTAGGCTCCACTTCGGAGCCGTCCGCACCAACTTTCCTAGAGCTATCTTGCCCGCGTCCCATTTTGAACCTATGATTGCCAGGAGAACAGAATAAGTAAATCATTATGTTTCCTTGATCATAAACACTAAACAGTCTTTACTAAAGCATTAAGATTGTCACTGACCTTCTAAGAGGAGGCTCAAACTTTTTTGCCGATCCTTCTCATCTGCAAGAAACAATAGGTTGAACTAATCATGCAAAATATAGAATTTTATCAACATTTGAAATAACATAGCACTAAATAGCATACTATCAGCGGTCTCCGATTCGAGACCAGCAAAATACATATGTATGCAAGGCAACATCGGTTTTCAAAGGGGAATGACTGGTTTAGCTACCCCATTCACATGTGTATTAATCAAGGCATCTGAATTACAACATTGCAGACAACATAATATGGCCACAAAATCCTGGAGGTTCGACCCGTGATGCACCACGAAATTCACCATCAATAAGCCATTCTGGAGTTCGTGTAGCACTAATATTAGCATAAGGTGGTTTACGTACCAGTTTTAATGTAACACTTTTCTAGAATTTTGATTAACACGGCTACTAACTACCGGTGTCACTAATGCCCAAATAGATGAACATGTAAAATACATGGCATGGGCGACATACCAAAATCAAAGGCTAGCAGATGTGCGCCACGACACTGATTAGTGATCACATGACTTTGATAGGTAATACCGAATCACATGAAAAATATAGTGTCCAATAGACCATATGCGGAGAGAGTTTCATGTTAAGAGAATGAAGAAAATGTTGCAGGTCAAGAAAACAAGTATAAGAGCTTATATATAGAACAGTTTAAACTGAGCAGGTGCCCTGTCACATATTCTGTGGAATGAAATTATATGAAAAGAATGTTGTAAGTCAAGAAAACAAGTAGAAGAACTTATATATAGAACGGTTTAAACTGAGGAGATGCCCTATCACATATTGTGTGGAATGAAATTATATGACCAATTTACCCTGTAATGGTTGTCATCTAACTCGGTAGGAAAGAGAGCCCAACCGTCATGGTGTTTGGAGGGCCTATTTGTGCTATTTTTAAATATTGTTACCAACGTTGAGACTGAATTAAGATGAAGCTAGCTACTATACAGATTGGGCATATAAGCCTAGTAGATGTGTTTTTAGGAGTGTAATGTGTTTACGACAATGTATCAATCTAGTTATCAGGGATGTAACCAACAACACATTAACTTAAAGGCCTAAGCAATAGAGTGCAACGATACACATATTTTCGGCAAATGGCACTCCATCGGCAATGAATTGGCATACATCACAACATAGATTAATGTTGGTCGTATGAAAAAATACCAACATAGATTAATACTGGCACACATCAGTAATCAAGTCCTAATTACAGTTGCAAAATAGCCAAAACCAGCTAGTTGCTCAATGTTGCAACCATTCTGCACCAGCAGTACTTACTTGCTACCATACACGTTGCATCGACTCAAGCATTGGGAACTTTTGATAGAGGCTATATTTTTAAACCATTTGTTCACGTACTAACATTTTGATCCGAGAGGCATATTTTTTAAAATTTTGGGATACACCCTGTATGATAAGAACAATAGACAAATGAATCAAAAAGGCTGGATTTACCCAAGAGTACCAACCTTCCTTTAGCATGTTTCAGAAGAATAACAGCGCCAGATTAAGTGAAGCAATCTTTCGCTTGAGTTGCTTGTCCTTGGTCATTTCCAGAATCCTGGCACAAAATAAGCTTGAAGGAGAGCAAGCATGAGAAGAAAATAATAATGTAAACAGAACACGACGCACAGAACACACAGGTAGAGCGAGTAAAATGGTGTATATGAAATGAGCAAAACAATGGAAAGTCAGAGAAGGAAGGCAGAACCTTGGCAGGAAGAAAGGCAGCACACGAGGCGGCGGGCCGGCAGAACAGCAACAAGAACCGCAGACCCACTATTCTAACTTACAACATTGGGTCCGACGGGGGATGGGGATGAACTTGCAACACACTTCCACACAAGTAAGTTTCTTACAGATGCATTTCTTTATAATAAAACTGGTTGCTTGACAGTATACACATTTACAGAAATATGAACTTCTTTTCACCTAGATGGATGGATCTTCCCATAGATTTCATACACCCTGTATGACTTCTTTGTTAAGGGGTGGGTAATCAAACCTGACACTTATTTTTGATAGTTTTTCTCCAATCTCCTGAAGATAGGAGAGCAACACACTGTAAATAAACAAACTTCATAATCTCAATAATACTTAATACTTGACAAAGTCAGGATTGTAGTAGCCTTGCCATGACATCAGCCACAATATATTTCTCAGTTATCACAAGAACACTGTATAATGCTGACATGCCAGTGGAGAGCATAGTGAACACAATAGTGCTGAAGAAACTTGTCTGTCATCTTCTCTAGATATGGTTATAACATCACCTTGTATGAATACATCATGGCATAATTGAAGGCATTAGACAATATTCTACATGAACTGGGTGGTCTATTTAATGTTCTTAATGGATCCATGTACAAAGATAAGAATTTGACAGTATGAACAGTAGAAGAACACATGTGTAGTTATTCACAGAAACAGAGAAGTAACTATAATCCAAATAATGCTTCAGCAACAAAACATACTTGCTCTTAACTGGACAGCAGCCGTTGCTGGCAAAGTGTTGTTGGCCATCTGAAGAGTAGGTGCCAGAGAGAGAGAGGAGTGGGGCCTGATTTTGGCTGTCATCAGGGTCGGGTTCCGCCTCTCTTAACTTATTTCTTAGCTATCAGAAGAACACTGTATAAAGTTAGTATTCTTTCTCTGAAGAAATCAAGTGTAATAACAAGCAGAGATTATATATTCCTAAGCTATCAGAAGAACAATGATTTGTGGGAAATCGAAGGAGCGATACATAGAAAGGACGGGTTAGAGACCAAACTTTGTATACTTCATTTGGCTGAATCATCTACAGTTGAGAGTATATCCGTGTATGACGGTGGAAAAGTAGCAAAACACATGACGGTGGAACAGCAGCAAAACACAATATTGCAGCAGAGCTTAAAGCAGGTGCAAGGTCTGAACAAGGTTGATTATAGTCTAGTTCTGAGTGTTAACTGTAATGCTGCATCAGCTATAACAAGTTGTTCATGTTGCAATATATTGGTGTTTATGCCCAGCCCAAATGTAACTTACGTACTGAACAAAATAGGACGTACAAACCTGATTATCAGGTAAAATAGCATATTTTGAGTAGTCAGATTCCCCTTGGGCAAGCTCTTTAGCCCCATCATACATTAACTGCGCAAATTAAGCTCATTACTCGGGAAAAAACACTTACAAACCACTCCCAAAAGAACAATATAAAGCTGCCTACATGATCCTCACTAAGCAATAAGAGCAAAAACTATATTAAAACACACTCGTTGCAGTATTGGCATACTTTGATTGTCTGGTACACGATGACATGGTTGACTGTCGTATAGCCCTTGTGTTCCGCCACATCAAAGCCGGTCCAGAAAAGAAGATTTATCTGGAGATAGATGTTCAGAAAAATGTAAGGTATACTATTTGTCACTGGGATTGTAACTTTCCAGGGAAGAATACAATGGGATCTTGCCTGCATAGATATCATGGACTTTCCTGATTCTCCAGCCCCTTAAAGAAAACATCACATATTAGGAACCAGGATTTCCTGATTTTGAAACAGGGTAAAGAAGACGGCTATCGGGAATTGGTCCAACTAATATTTTGAAGAGGAGGGGAGAGGGGGAAGGGGAGGGATGCGGTGCCATACCACCGTCGACCGGCGTCGTTTGTACAGCCACGCCGCCAGTAAGGTTGAGCGAGAGGGTGCTGCCGGCATGGACCTCGTCAAGCTCCTGGCATCCAGTCACCACTATCGCTCCCATGCTCCCTGCCACCTCCATGTTTCTCCCAGACCTCGGTGGTAGGCAGAGGGGCCGCCGCCACCCCTCTCCCTGGGCGCCACCTCCTCCCCCATCGGGTGGATGCTCCTCGTTTCTTCCACTCCCAGGACGCCAGATCCCCTTCCACTCCCGGGACGCCAGATCCGCGGGCTCACCGCTGTTTAGCCGGAGAAAAACAAGATGGAGTAGATGCTGGCCAGGAGGTCGCTCGGCTCGGCCCGGGCGAGAGCACGGGAGGAGAAAAGGGAAGGGGGGGGGAGGCGGCGCAGTGGAGACCAGGGGAGGAGGGGAGCGGGGCTCGAGAAGTGGAGGGATTGGCTGCTTGGACACGAATGGGATTGGGGGCTAGGTTTTCACCGCGCCTACGATCCAGCCCCACGCCTCTCGCTTTCTCACCCAGGACGCACGCGGGACGCACCAATACACTGGGCCCGTAGACATTTGAGGCCCACCCGTCATGGACAAGGAAGCAAAACAAATGAGTCACAGAGGACTAACGGCCACGACTTTGACAGCAGCGTAAAAATCCCTGTTGCTGTGAAATCGTGCGGCCACAACGCACGCGCGCCGCGAATGCCCCTGGAATGGGGGGTACTCTACCAGGCTTTATATGTTAGATATTGAGGCAGCTTCACAGGAATTCACCTCCCTCAGATAGCATTCATAGAGACAAATAACTAAAGTATTTTCTTTGCGGAAGTTGCATTTAACCTTACACCGCAGCCATGCCCCTTTGGGCAATGCGACTGTTCAGGCAGGTCACAAACATCAGTTTGTGCGCCGCTGCTAGAGAGGAGAGTGGAGGGCACTGCGATTGGTTTTGTTCGTTTTATCTTCCTTTTTTTCCATTGCTGACCGAGATCAGAGATATTCAGGGTGGGAGGACGGGTTTAGGGGTGCGGCCGCCCCGGGCACTTAAAACCATGGGCCCTCGCTCCCAGGCACACATGCAGTGGTTTTTTTAGACAAACACATGCAGTTGCCCCGAGATCTAAGCGCCAAGTAGTGTAAATGGTACGTGGTGCACACCCCCTCACCGAACGGTCGACCCACTTAGAATTGTAGCCGCAAGGCGGTTATTCTAGCGTTTTTTATGGCTGGTTCTTTTTGTGTTTAGTTTTTGTCCTTCTATGCCGGTTTTGTCGGTTCATTTTGTTTTTTGCTTTTCTTTTCTTTTTCTTGTTTCCTTTTTCATTTTACTCTCCATGAACCTTTTTTATTTTCATATTCGTGAACTTTTTTTCAAAATCACAAACTTTTTAAAATTCATGAACTTTATTCAAATTTGTTAACTTTTTTTTCCAAAATTTTAAATATATTTTTCAAATTCGTGAAGCTTTTCAAATTTTTAAAACAAATTCATATTCATAAACCATTTTAAAATTCAAGAACATTTTTTTATATTTATTAACATTTTTTCCAAATATGTGAACATTTTTAAATTAGCAAAAAAGAATCAAATTCATTTTTAATGATCTTTTTATAAATTTATGAACCTTTTCAAATTCTTGGAGAAGTCAATGGGTCAAACTGTTAAAGGATTGAATGCTCAACTCACAACTTCGTTTTAGTAAGCCTAAACTATTGCAATAATTAATGTGTACGTAGTACAACAAATGTAGTGGATCAAATTAAGGTGTCTTCGACTACTCATAAGAGAATGTGATATAAACGAGGCAAAGAGCATCCACCATATGTAATGTGCACTATATGAGAGGTCTCACAATCATTTTTTATCGATATCGTTTGTGGTTATTCTGTCCATCTTGATGCGAAGTGAGCTAGGGTACTCTAGGGTTTAGAGGCATGAGGAATGATGCCTTCAAAGTAACAGATCAGAGCCCTGAGATACAATATCACACTCTAGATGCTCTAGAAACCTCTACATCCAAAGACCCCCCCTACAACGTACCTTCACCAGCCGCTGCTTAGGGTTTCAACCCGCGTACCTATGGAACCATGTTTAGACTAATATTTTTCTGTCTTAGATGACGATATGTTTCTTGTAAATTTTTAAACTAAAATTACCGTTGTGATTAAATTGAAGGGGGCAAAAGAAGAAAAATAATTCCTAACGCAATAGCATGAATACCTTTTTTTTAATATAAAATAGCATGAACACCTACCACAGCCGGAGGACTGTTAACAAGCTTCTTCACTAATCACTCATTGCATTGAATTACATGGATTTTGGGTAGCTAACTGGGGATACATCAGCAGAAAAAGGGATGCGAGGAGAGCCAGAGGTAAGGGGAAGAAGGAGCCGCCGTTTCAGCCGTGATCCAACCGGATGCCCGATCAATCCTTGCCTCTCTTTTTTTTTTTGAGGGGTATCAATCCTTGCCTCCTGCTACTTGTAGGGCCTAGCTTCCTCCATCTTGCGAGCTGGGCTAAGCCCATTATCAACGGCCCAACAGCAGCATTGGCATGGGTTCCTGACAAACGCACTCACGGCCCTCCCGGCATCTCCCCTCGCTGTTGCCTGCAGCCTCAATCTCCAATGGCGACGGGTGGCTGAGGAGGGGGAAAAGGGCAGAGAGTGAACTCCCCTCCCCATCCATGGCTTCGCTCGCCTCCCCTCCCCTCCCACGCGTCCACCTTCCTCCCCGTCCCGGCGGGCGCCCGCAGCAGGCGCCCTCCTCGCCTCCTCAACCCGTCGCCGCCGCCTTCCACTTCGTATCTCTTCTTCTCCTCTGCTTCCGCCCGATTCCCCCCATCCCCGCGCGGCCCGCCAACCACGGCGCGACACCGCGCGGGTAAGCATACAGAACCCATGTCTCAGGCTCGATGCGCAGTGAGTTAGTCTTGTTGGATGTCAATGTCAGCACTCAGTATAGCGGTGGTGCGTCAGACCAGTAAGAGCAAATCAAGCTGCTGTTTTCTTTTAGGTTGCCCGATTAGAAGCTACGATATGTGTCACAAGCACAGTTTAACCGTTGATATTTACGTACATATAGTTCGAGCAAGTTGATTTCACTGCATATCGGCTTGGAGAGCGGGATGCAATGCTGAAACCTGCAATTCTAAATGTCCTGATGCAATGCTTCGGTTGCACTGTAATCCAAATAGGCATTGTGTACTGGCCCTTTGGGAACATTGGAGATTGGGGAGCCTTCCCGTCCTTGTTAACATTTTTCATGGGAACTACTCCCTCCGTTCGGTAATAGATGACTCCAGGGGAGGCGGAATCGTGAACAAATCAATTTTACAATAAGGCCCTTCCGAAATTTGAAATCATTACAATCCAGTACCCAGTTCTCCGTCCGCTCGTCGCGATCCACCGCGCGGAACCTCCGTCCGCCGGCCAGAACCTCGATCTCCCGCCGGCCAGAACCTCGAGCTCCATCCCTAGCACTAGGACCCCGTCGCCGGCGTCAGCTCCTCGAGCTCCCGCACCCAGCACCTCGAGCTCCCCACCTCCGAGTACCTCGAGCTCCGTCTCCGGCAGCAAGATAGCGCCGGTGACTCCAGCACATCGAGCTCCGTCTCCGCCGCTGCCAGGATCAGGCGCCGCGGCTCCATCTTCTGCCTCTGCCAGGCTCAGGCGTCGTGGCTCCATCTTCCGCCGCTGCCAGGCTCAGGCGCCGTGGCTCCATCTTCCGCCGCTGCCAGGCTCAGGCGCCGCGATTCCATCTTCCGCCGCTGCCAGGCTCAGGCGCCGCAGCTCCATCTTCCGCCGCGGCTCCACCTTCCTCTCCTCCTTGCTGTAGCGTGGGAAGGTGTCCCTGCATCTCCACGGCAAGGTTCGTGGCCACAGGGGTGCAGCTGCTACCACAGGTTCTTCTATAGATGTTGATCCTCTGAACGATCTGTAGATGTTGATGTTGGTGTTGATGCTACCACTGGTTCTTCTGTAGATGCTGATGCTACCACAGGGGTGCAGCTGCTACCACCATCTCCTCTGAAGGATCTTCTCGCGCGCCACCACTGGTTCCTCACGTTTTTCTGTCTCTGTAGATGTTGTTTGAATGACTTGAGTTGTCTGAAGAGAGCCAGTTTCTTCAGGTGCATCAGTGAGATCAACCAAGTTGTCATTGAGGAAGCTTTTAAACTCCTGGAAGTTCTCCTCTGTGGGGCGATAGTGGCCACTGTGAGGCCAAATAGCCTGCCAACAATAAAGTTCAGGTTGTGTCAGCATGTTGCCTGATAAAACTGGTGTAAGAGCTGTTTGCAGATAAGAATTGCATACCTTCAGAGTCCCATTTTGAGCAACCAGTTTCCTAGCAGCAGATGTAGCTCCCCCAGCAAGAAAGCTAGAATGTTGAAATTTACCTTTCTTCTTCTGCAATTTATAAAGGCAAAAAAGATTCATATTACACACTGAACTGACATTTCTACATTTGAAGCAGAGAAAGAGAAAGAGGAGCAGCAGCATCCTCCAAGCAGAGAAAGGGAAAGAAGACCAGCAACATCCTCCAAGCAGCAGTACTCTACAAGCAGTAGCAGCACCACCACCACCTTCGAAGCAGAGAAAGAGAAAGAAGAGCAGCAGCGCCCTCCAAGCAAAGAAAGGGAAAGAAGACCAGCAACATCCTCCAAGCAGCAGTACCCTACAAGCAGTAGCAGCACCACCACCACCTTCGAAGCAGAGAAAGAGAAAGAAGAGCAGCAGCGCCCTCCAAGCAAAGAAAGGAAAAGAAGCAGAGAAAGGGAAAGGAGCAATTCCGTGCGTCCCTGCAAAGGTTGTGTTCAGCAGGATAATGGAAGCAGTTTGCAGGCCAGTAATGTGTTAAATTTCACACAATCATTTCCATTGTTGATGACCAGGAAGAGCATAGGATACGAGCACAGATTGTGTGTAAACTCCAACAGATTTGATTACTGTATATGAAAGGAAAGGATGATGCAATTTTTTTATTAGCAACATGGCAATCTCTGTGTCAATAACTATGTGGTTCAACTTGTATGATTGTGTGAGCATGAAGTGGTTGTGTGAGCATGAATTAGGAGTAATAATTGTTTCTTCTAGAAACACATCAGTGGTAATAATAATAATAACAAATGAAGCAACTAACTGACCTTGTATTGCAACTATTGACATTGTATTGCAACTAAATCCGAATGTGCTGCTTCAGGTAATTGACATTGTATTGCAACTAAATTGTTTTTAGAAAATGCAGATGTCATTTTTGTCATATTTGGGACTCTGCAATTTCTTACTCACTGAATTTATCATATAATGTGGTTCATGATCAATGGTGAAAGAACTGAACACAGATGGTTACCATGGGGGAGCGTAGTGATTGGAATTGCTTATCCTCTCGGACGTCGACACGCAGTTGTTGGTCGCCGGGCACAAGGCAAGGGAGGGGGGCCTCTTCTGCACGCCAAGGTAGCTCGCCTTTGTGCCACTGGAGCAGCCAAGAGAGCAAGAGAAATAAACAAACACACATGTCAGACCACCAGAAAAGAAGAAATTCAGTTAACTGGTAACTGCATCCCCTTCTTCAGAGAGAGCTCAGGTTCTGAATTTTCCCTTCAGTGTACACACAAGTGGAGAACAAAAAATCTAGCAGAAACAGAGGACTGAACCAAGATACGGCAAAGAATAGCTGCATGTTTCTGAAGATGCAGCCTAGTGCCCAAATCTGTGCGCCATCTGTGCGGGATTTGTGCGATCTCAAGTCGCACGCAAGTGGCAGATGGGAGTACAGACTACAGAGAAATGACTAATGCTTTGATCCAATGACTACTGGCAAGCGGGATTTGTGCAGGACAAAAAAGACTAATGCTTTGATCCAATCTTATGGCGCCTACAGACTACAGAGAGGTTAACTGAACAGTATACTTGAGAATGGAGAAAGGGATTCCAGAGGTGAGAGGTGGCTAGGCTGACCGTGATGTAGATAACGAAGGAGGCGACGATGGTGCGGTACCGGCCGAGCCACGAGTCGGCGACGGCGGCGCCGAGCAGCGGCAACATCGACGCGGCGCCCGACCACGCATTGACGGCCGCGGGCGCTAGGGCAGCGGCTGGCGAAGCTCCTTGGCGGGTGTGCCGGCTGGCTCGGTATGGAGTCAGAGCTTGCGTACTGCCGCTCCAGGCCGCCGCCCGCAATTCTGCCGGCAGATCAACCACCGGCGATGTGGCAAAAATTGAAGCTTGAGACGGTGGGGAACGAGGAGGGGGACGAGCCGGCAGCATCGCAGCGTGGTTCGGGGGAGGAAGGCGGCGTGGGGCGGGGGAGGGAGGAAGGCGGTGGGGGGCGGCGTCGGAGAGCCAAGACGGCGAGCGGGCGAGCAAGAATGGTGAGCGACGGAGTTCTATGTCGGGAGCGGAGGACCGCGGGATTGGTCGGAAAAAATAGAAGGACTGTTTCGCAAAAAATACGACGGGGTCATCTATTACCGAACGGAGGGAGTAGTTATGGATGAACTGACTGTTTGCTCATTGTTCACATACCAGTGCATTTACTTAAGTAAACCATAGGACTATTCGTCTTGTCACACGTTTTCATATGTTCTGATCGGGGCCATGATTTGCTGGCTGTACGAATGACTTTAGTTAATACATACATGCTGGCTAATATGGTGTTCAAATGCATCTGTTAGTTGTACTGGTGTTCCTATAAATATCATTTTTATGTCAATTTGTAGATTTGAAGAAGATTAGAGATGCTTCTTGTGCAACTTACCTAAGGCAAATAATGCCATATGTGTTCACAGAAGTCCTGAAGACTGTGCGAGTGAGTGAAATGTGAATTATTACCATAATTTAAGTTGTACTCCCTCCGTCCCGAAATACTTGTCGGGGGAATGGATGTATCTAGACGTATTTTAGTTCTAGATACATCCAGTTTTATGCATTTCTCCGACGAGTATTTCCGGACGGAGGGAGTACATAACAAGGTACACCAACAAATGCATAGACTCCAAAGGTGGGTAGCAAAATAACTGTGGCACCTCACTCTCACAAGAGACGGTAATATAAGCCAGCTGAAGAGGATCGCATGCTGCACCTACTTACTATATGAGAGGACTCACAGCTTTTTTGGCGACACTACTTTTTTGTTTCCATTGTCTATGTCCATATGCAGTGCAAGGAAGCTAAAGCACGCTAGGATTTAGACGCATCAGGAATAACATCATCACAATGATGTACTCGTACACGGTTTAGATGCTCCAATAACCTCCGTTTACATCTGCTCCTCGACGTTTTATAACAGGCTACAACTTACAATCTAGAGTGCTTTTTACAAGCACTCTCACACCGTTGACATCTATCCATAGCTTCGGGAGTCGATTTCACTTGTTTTGGGCTTGGGGGACAGGATGCAATGCTGAATATCTTGATCGACCTACATGTTTCCGTGATCATTCAGTTGTAGTCTCGCCCATACTTAGTGCATTGTAATCCAAATGGAAAATTGTGTACTTTGAGTACGCATGAGGCATTGTTTACTGGCTCTTTGGGAAAACTGGATATCAGCGTGAGTATCACAGTTCATAAAGCATGATAAATGTGATTACATGTGTCTTTCCCTTCTTGTAGACATCTTTCATGAAAACTATCATTGTTTGCTAATGTTCGCCATCCAGGCATTTACTTAAGTAACTACTATGTGACTGCATCTTTTTGCATATCATGCTCACACTGGTTAAGGTAAAAAGGGCGATACTATTGCTAGTAGCAGGGTCGGGCGTCGCTGGATCGGTAGTGCTGCTAGTTGACTAATCAGTTTTGCCTAGCATCAATGGATTACTAGTACGTGGTGATTTCCAGTTTGTAGTAGCACTGCTAATTAGTTTTCAATAGTTCTGTTCCTGTAGTTTCAGTTTATTCAGGCTTTTTTATTTGAAGTTCATGTTTATTCAGGCTAAAGGCTGTACGTTGATTAGTATTCATGTTTCGTCCATCAGCCTCCGCTTACCTTTGGTGACTGCGCCACAGTGGCATGACATCGCGAATTCGCATGATTTTGCATCAAAAAAATAGAGGATTTTTAAGCACTAGGAAAAAATTGAAACTCTTTTGCAAGTAAAATTAATAAACACATAAATGTATATCTATCTATCTACACCCGGCTTATTGATGTTAGTGGCTTGGATGGGACACCCGGCTTTAGATGTTAAGCTTTGATGCGATGTCTGTTTGATATTAGGCCCAGACATTCGGCACGCCTTCATCAAAGGGATAGGAGTAGCAACAATGTTGCCAAGATAGTGGCTTCAGGCTTATTGATGTATCACCTTGTATGGTCTTTATGAATAATTAATAATATGGCTGCATGCATCATCCAGATGCAGAGGCCGGGGTACATCCTCCTTTTCTAAAAAAATCTATCTACACGTGTATATATAGGCTTAAGGGGCCATGTCGTCCTATTTTTAGCCAAAATAGCTTTGAGTCTTGGCAATGAATGTAGATGGAGCTTTGGATGTTGTGGGGCAAAACGGCCGAAACGGGCTACATCGATTTGAGATTTTCTTTTTCGATGAGAGGGGCCACATGGCCCCCATTTTCATTAAGAAAATGGAGTCTTTTACAAGCAAGGTGCAGTACACGTTTTACATCCCTGACACTAAACCACATCACGATGCTATGACACACAAGTAACCCAACCAGCACTACCATACTTTGTCTAGATAACATCGAGCCAGATCGGCGGAACAAAAGCTACAGCAAAAATAAAGGTAGGTGACGATAGAACAAAACCTAGCGAGAAAAGTATATTTTTCGTCCCTCAACTCTTGGTGAAGTCTAGATTTGGTCCCTCAACTTCAAAACCGGACAACTTACACCCCCAACTACCGAAACCGGACAAGATTTGTCCCTGGACTCAGTTTTGACCGGTTTTTGGTGTTGACTCACCCCGGTTTTGACCGGTGCTCACTCATATTCCTGTAAAATATATATATATATATGTATATATATATATATCCGTGAACTTTTTAAAATTCACATACACTTTTCAACTCCGCGTAGTTTTTACAAGGTCGCGTATTTTTTAAAAATAAACATACTTTTTTTAAATCAGCAAACTATTCTGAAATTCACGTACTTTTTTCAAATCCATGATTTTTTAACATTCACGTACTTTTTCCAAATCCCTGTATTTTTCCCTAGTTTGTGTAATTTTATCAAATCCAAGTATTTTTCAAAACCATGAACTGTTTCTGAAATTCGCATACTTATTTCAAATCCACATACTTTTCAAAGTCCGCATTTTTTTTTCAAATCCATGTTCCTTTTATAATCCATGAACTTTGTATGAAATTCACGTACTTGTTTCAAGTTGAAATAATTTTTGAAATCCACATATTTTTGCGCAAAAGAAGTCCATATCGCGTACTTTTTCCAAGTTCGCATAAAATTTTCAAATTCATGGACTCTTTCAAGAAAATGTACTTGAATATGAAAGGTACATCAATTTAAAAAAATTAAATTAACTTAAAAGAACTAAATGAGCTTAAAAAATACACATATTTGAAAAAGTACATGAACTTGAAAAAAAGTACACAGATTTAAAAAAAGTACACAAATTTTAAAAAGGTTCATGTATTTGAAAAAAGTAACCGAATTTGAAAACAGTATGTGGACTTGGAAAAGGTAGGCAAATTTGAGTCGGAGCGGTCAAAACCGGGGTGGGACAGCACCAAAACCGGTCAAAACCATGACCAGGGATGAATCTTGTCCGATTTGAGAAGTTAAGGGTGCAAGTTGTCCAGTTTTGGAGTTGAGAGACCAAATCTAGACTCCGCCAAAAATTGAGGGACGAAAAATATACTTTTATAACCAGCATCAGAAATATCCACTCTTTTGGGTGATAGCCAGAAGCGATCCAAGCCTTTGAAATCAGCACCTCCAGCAACTGATTTCATCAGATTCTCCTCACATACGGCGCCCACCCATATCCTCTCCTGAAGACATCCCGAGTCACTTGGGCAATCCTTCTAGTGACCAGCTGTAGCGTGTTTTGTAGTCCTTTTTTCTGCAAAATTTCCCCCGAATAGAGAAGGGAGCAAACAGACATAATAATATCAGTAGGATCATTGGGCTTTACACCTTGAAAGCATGATTTATTTCTTGTTTTCCAAATAGACCATATCAAAGCAGCAACACCAAGCATAACAACTACTCTATCTTTGCCAGTGTAGTTAGGCAACCAATTCTGGCATAAATCAAAGAAAGACACATGGGATCTTTGGTTACCCAAGGAGCACCCCACAATACTCCATAAGAACCTAGACAGGGAACAAGAAAAGAAAAGGTGATCCACATTCTCTATACTGTCACAAAACTCACAATGCTTAGCACCTTTTCACCCTTTTTTACTTAAGTTATCTTTGTTTAGGATCCTATTCTTGATCACTAACCAGGAGAAGGCTTTAATTTTCAACGGCATCTTCATTCTCCATAGCAACTTATAAGGGAAAACAACTTGTCGAGCAACAAGATAATGGTACAGAGATTTAACCGAAAAGTTCCCAGAAGAGGTAAGAAGCCATTTAACTCTGTCAGGTTCCTCCGACAAGGTCACCTGACTACACATATCAAGTAATTTGTTCCACATCTCAAGGGTCTGCCCATACAAACATCTCCTAAATCTGATGCAATCAAAATCCTGGCTAAACACCTTCGCGACCGTGACGTGCCTACAAAAGGTCAAGTTGTAAAGACGTGGGAAAACCAAACATAGAGGTTTGTCTCTTAACCAAACATCCTCCCACAATCTAGTTTTGCGACCATCACCCACAACTCTCTGGCAGCATCTATAAGAAGAATCTTTAACCTCCATTTGAGATCATCTCAGCCCATTTCTTGAAGCAGGGATGAACAAACATAAGGAGGATGATCCATTTATCAGTGAGCTTCTTGCCTGCCAAGAGGGCCTTGAGGCAGCTAGGAGAAGGGGAATCAACATATTATCATGCAAATGGACTGCTTTGAATAAGTGGACTTGTGGCATAAAGTTGGTTCTATCCGGGTGAATGGGGCACATATTATGAGGGAAATAAAGCAGGTGGCTGAGAATTTCCAGGGTTTCAAGCTTCTCTGGGTTCGAGAGTGAAGCAAATTGGGTGGCGCACCTCTGCGCTAGAGAAGCTCTTAGCATTTCTTCTTTTACATGCTTTGATGTAATTCCTGGATTCCTGACTAGGACTATCCAGTCAGACTGTAATCTCTTGTCAGTTTAATAAAGCGAGGAGTTAATATCAAAAAAAGGTGGGTAACTAATTTTTGTTTACTTATTTCAGACGATTATAGATCTTTAGTCTATACAATAAATGGCCAAGTGTTTCTGTTTTTAATGGGGATTTCTAGCATATTTATCTTTTTTCTAATAATCCATGTCGGGGGTTTGGTGCGACATATGCCAACGGATGGCTTATCATGGTGGGGGCGAGTAGAACGTCGTCGGTGCCTGGAAACGGGATGAGGCGAAGACATGCACGCCAGCGAATCTTACCCAGCTCCGGGGCTCTCCGAGGAGATAATACCTCTACTGCTGCTCTGCGGGGTCTTCGCATGATCACTATGGCAAAGTGCTTACACAGTTGCTCCTTGAGCTGTTTTCTGGTGGTAGGAGAGGGCAAGACTAGCTCTCTCCCTCCTATATGATTTGGTCTAGAGCTAATGGGTCCCAACCCTTTGCATGGGTGCCCTGGGGGGTTTATATAGGCCTACCCCCAGGGGTACAATGGTAATCCGGCTGGGCGCGGGCCCAGCCGTCAGTGCCTCTGGCCTCCGTCTTCTCTGCTGACCGCTGGGGCCCGCCGACTGGCGGGCCCCGCCGACAGGCCGGGTATGGAGCCGACAGGCCACGTCCGCCGCGAGCGGGTCTTGCCGGCTGCTGATTACTGTAGCTGTACTTCTGATGACGCGGGCTTGATCATGAGGTCGTAGCAACAGCCCCGCCGCCTGGCGGGCGAATCACTGTTGCCACTCCCCATCTCATCTTGATTAATGGCGCGTGGGCCCCGGGGGAGGGCTCGGCCGACTCCCTCGGGCCGACTCCCGACGGGTCCGACTGGTGGTTCTCCCGCCGTCTCCCGAGGTCTCACTGACTGGTGGGCCCTGCTGCCTCCAGGCCGTACAGACAAGCCGTCGTGGGTGCAGGATTCGGCCCTGTGGTGCTGATGTCAGGGCCGGCATGGCAACAGTGCCACGCCGCATGGAGATCTTCCGTGGTACGGCGTGTTGTGGCCATGCCTGCCCTTGGTGAGGGGCGGGGGTGGGCTTTGCTGTAGCCACGCCCCTGCCTCGTCCCCTTTGATGAGGTCATGGGGTTTGTTGGAGTCGCAGGCCGACTCACCAAAGCCGGCTTCTCTGGAAGTCGTCCCTGGGACTCGGCCGTGAGCGGGCAGTCGGCCGCCTTGCCATCGACTCCTCAGGAGGCGGCTCTTTGTCCTGGGGTCTTGAGGGGCGCAGCCTGCCCTGATGTCTTAAAAGGTTATGGGACATGGGTTGGCCTACCCGTGGCCCATTACTCCGACAGTAGTCCCCGAAGCTGGTGAGGCGCCGCGGATGATCGGCCGAGAAGCCTCAGCAATTTCTCTTTTCGGGTGCTCAAGACATGGTCTTTGATTGACTTCTGCCGGGGCGACTAGAAGGAGTCAGACTTGCTCAACTCGGACTCACTCAATTCCGACTCGCTCAGTATTTCGAACGTCGCGGCGGGATTTAAATGGCGTGCTAGCTAAGCCTCCAGGCCGCCGCCCGTTTTTGCCTATCACGCGAGGGCACGTGGCTAGGCCGTCCTGCCAGCCTACGCGCGCGACGGGACAGGCCCATAGGCGGGGCCTGCCACTACCGCGCCTCGGCGCCCGAGCAAATCCGCTGCGGCCCCGATGGACGGTTGGGATTCTTGTGGAGTTACTGCGCGCAGTAACTTTATCGTGGATCATGGGGGTCGTGGGGTTGTGAGCGCAGTAAATCCCCACGTCCGCCCCCTCGGCTTCGTAGCCCACGAGGCTATAAGTAGGGGAAGAGGGGGGGCACGCGCGCCCCTCCTTCCCACTACTCCTCATTCTCTTCCTCCTTGCTGCTCCTCGCTCTCCTCCTTCCTCTTCTCTTCTTCGCTCCGCCGCACGCCCAAGCTCCGGCGAACGCTGCGGCGACAGCTCGTGATGAGTTCTTCCTCCGCCGCCGCGCCTCCCATAGTGCGCTTCGACACCTGGGACGGCTCCGAAGTTCATGAAAACCACATTGAGTTCCTCCACCGGACCCGTCGGCTTCCCGGCGAGGATCGCGTGCAGGTGTGTCTTGCGCCGAAGGGGGAGATTTCCCCCGCACCGCAGGAGGGCGAGCGGGTCATCTTCCGCTCGCACTGCCTGCGCGGGCTGGGGCTGCCGGCGAGCAGTTTCTTCCGGTCCTTCCTGGAGTTCTACAGCCTCCTGCCGCATCACCTCACCCCCAACGCAGTGGTGCTGCTGTCCGCCTTCGTGGCCATGTGCGAAGGCTTCCTCGGAGTCCTCCCCACCCTCGAGCTCTGAGGGGAGTTCTTCTTCTCCAAGCTTGGCACCCAGTCTGCGGGCGTGCCGGCTCAGTGCGGCGCTTTCATCGTCGTGCGAAGGTCGGGGCCCGACAATCCCTTCCCCTCCATCTCGCTGATCAAGTCGGTGAAGATGTGGCAGAGATTCTACTTCTACGTCAAGAACGCCTCCGCGAGGGGAGATTGGGTCAACTTGCCGGCTTTCGAAGCCGGCCCGCCGGCTAGGCGACTGCCCAACTGGTCGTACCGGGCCAAGTCGCTGACGCCTGCGGGAGCCGATGCCATCACGCGACTCCGAGTGCTGACGCAATCAGAGGGTCTGACTGGTCCGGATCTGCTGACCGCCTTCGTTTCGCGCCGAGTTCTCCCACTCCAAGGCCGCCCTCATATGATATGCCAGATGAGCGGGCACCGCGACCCGAGTCGGATGTGCACCAAGGACATGCCTCACGAAGAGGTGGCCTTCATGGTGAACTACCTCTCGGACAGCAGGCTCCTGGAGGACTGGCGATTCGGCAAGGAGCCGTACTCCCGCTCCAACCCCCCGCCCGTGGTGAGTCGCCTTTCTTTTCTTTCTTTGGATTGTCTTCTTCTTGCCGAGTTTTGTTTTGACTAGTCGGCTTTGGTTAGAATCCTCTCCTTCACCCACCAGCCGGCACCTCGGGGCCGGCCCGCGAGTTCCTCACCGACCGGGCGGAGAGCGACGTCGACGACCCCGATCTGGGGGCGGCGGCTCTGGAAGATGACGCCGAGGGAGGAGGAGGAACAGCGGGCGACTTCAGGCCTTCGGCCACTTCCGCCGACTGGCCTGACGACGACGCCAAGGGAGAAGTCGCCCCTCGCCATCGACCAGGAGCCAGCCAGCCTGGCGCGGGTTCTTCTGCGGCGCCGGGCGCTCAAGGCGGTGGGAAGAAGCGCAGGGCCGTGCCGACCTTGTTCGGCAGTCGGCCGAAGAAGCCCAAGGGTTCGGCTGCGGCGACCCGGCGGGACGAGGCGACCGCGAAGGCCATCCGCTTCCGTAAGGAAGTGAAGAAGCCGCCGTTGGTCTCCGCGTAAGTATTCTGTCTTCAAAGTTTTATTCTTTCTTCGTGATTTGTCTGAGTCTCTGCTTGCCCCTCTTGCTTCAGGGCTCCCCTCTCTCTTGAGAGGGTCACCGCTGCCTCCGTCATGGGGTCAGCGGAGACGTCCGCCACCACTCGGCGGATTGACCCCGCTGCTGACCTCCGGAAGGCGACGGAGCGGAATGCGCAGGAGAAGCGCAACGAAGAAGAAGCCCTCCGCCTGGAGAAGGTGGAGGCCGACAGGGCGGAGGCCTCCGCTAAGAAAAAACTAGCAGAGGCCGAAGCCGCCGCCGCGGCGAAGCAGCAGGCTGAGGAAGCCGCACGCTGCCAGTCGGAAGTGCTCGTCACCCCGTTGAACTCTGCGCCGCTGCCTCCAGAGTTCACGGGGCAGACTGGGGAAGCCGGCAGGGAGAACCCCGTCATGGAGGGGCAGGGCGGCGACCCCTTGTACGCCGGATGCGAACGTTCCGCCTCCGCCGCCGTCTGAAGGTGCGCAGGGCGAGCAGCCGGCGGGCCCTCCGGTGCCGCCGACCGAAGACGAGGCCGTGGCGAGGCTACTCCTCCAAGTCGGCTCGCCAACGCGCCGCCGTCTGGAGAAGGCGACTTTGGCGCCCCGTCCCCTGGAAACCGGCGCTGCCAGCTCGGCGATCCCAGACACCGAGGCGACGAGCGCCGCGCCCATTGGGTGGGTGCGAGGAGGCGGCACAGGGCCGCTGAACCAGGCGCTTCTGGACGTCCAGGCGAAGCTTTGTGCCGAGGGCGATGCTCTCCAGAATTGTACCAAGGCTTACCTGGCGTCGCGGCAGCCGTCCGGGTATGTTTTTCCTTTTGGCCTTTGTTTTTCTTGTTCCTCTCTATGGGGGCGTGCCAGCGCACCCACTGGGTGTAGTCCCCGAGTTTCGGGCTGGCTGCTGAGCAGGCAGCCCGGAACTCCAATTGATGAACTTTGGGTATTAACTTTTTGTCTGAAACGTTCGTCGCAGGATTAGCACAACCTCCGCATCACTGCCTTCAACCATAACGTTGAAGAGCTGGGAAAACGGACCGCCAATCTGTCGGAGAGCCGGAATAAGTCCTTTTCCTTCTTCGCGGGGGCGCGCTGGCGCACCCGCGGGCTGTAGTCCCCGAGATTCGGGCCGACTGCTGAGCAGTCGGGCCGGATCTCCCCGGCGACCTTTTTTACTGGTGGCTTGACGCCTTCTTTCTTTATTCTTCTCAGGGGCCAACGCTGCTCTTCAACAGCAGCTGAGCGACGCCAACTCCGCTGTGCGCGCCAAAGAGGAGGAGTGCAGCAAGCTCGCCACAGAGCGCGATCTGCTGGCCACTCAATTGGCAGAGCAGAAGGAGCTGCTTGTGAAGTCGCAGAGGGAGGCAGAGGAGACGGAAACCGCCCTCTTGGCCGAGTTCGCGAGCGAGCGCTCCTCCTGGTCTGACAAGGAGGCGTTGCTGTCCTCCGGCTTCCACGAGATTGAAGACATCGTTGATAGTGAGTCTCTTTATTTTGTTTCTTCGAGCTGCTGATTTAAGTCGTGCCGACTCCTGGTTTTTGACTAGTTTCTTCGTTTCTTCGCGTCTTTGCAGACTTCTTCCCTGGGCAGTCGCAGGCTGCCATCCAAGCCATCGAGGCTGACCGTGAAGGTCGGAGGGCGGAGGGCGCAGAGATTGCCGCTGATGCCCCCCGAACTCTTAACGAGCACATCATGAGCATCGAGGCTCGCCTTCGGCCGGCTCACCGGATGTTGCACCGGCTTCAGCGTGTCGGTGCCCAGGCGATTGCCGCCCTATGGCCGGATATGCAGGCTCCGCACACCCCCAGCCTAACGGTCGACTGGCTGAAGGTCGCGGCTCATCGTCCTGAGGCCTGGAAGGGCTCTTCGGCCCGAGCTGGAGCGCGCCAGGCCTTGGAGTTCGTCAAGGCATGGTATCCGGGGCTGGACCTAGACCGGCTGGCCACGCTTCGGTCGGAGGCCCAGCCGGAGCTGGCGGCCGCGGAAGGCGCCCTCGTCAAGCGTGCTGCGGTGATCGCCGAGTACACTGACACCAACATCTTCGTCCTCGAGCGGTCTGAAGACAGCGAGGAGGTACCGCCGGAGTGGTTTGGGATGAACCCAGACTACGGCAAGGACTCGGAAGAGGTGATTGGCTCCAGTGTCAAGGAAGAGGGCGAGGCGGAGGACGGAGGCGAGGCGGAGGCACCAGAAGACGGGGCAGACGGCCAGCCTCAGCTCGACCGTGCCTCCAGCAATGAGCCGCGTGCAACCGACCCGACTGCTGCCGGAGGTGATCAAGCCGAGACTAGCCAGCCGGCCGCCCCGACGCCTGGCGCTGGCGCCTCCTCCGACCCTCCGAGTCCGTCTGCTGCTTCCTAAGCTGCCGCTGTATCTTTGTTTTGTCTGCTTTAGTAGTCTTTGAAGAACTTTGTTAATTCACACAATTCCACCCGCGGGGTGTATTTTGAACCTCTACTCGACAATTCGGCCAAGGGCCTATGTTATGTAAATATATTTATCTGAGTTCTATCTTTTCTTGCTCAATGTTCTTTTGGCTTTTTTCCTTTGCCGCTTTCTCTTAGTTGCCTGCCTTGCCAATCGGATCAAGTGCTAGGCTACTTTGGGGAAGCAAGTACTTAGCCGTTTTCAAGATTTTTTTGAGCAAGTTAGATAGAAGACGGCAATCCGACTATCCGAGAGTCGGTTTGCGAGAAAGGATGGAACCAGCGGGACCTCCGAAGACACCCTTCTCGGGGTTGAGCTTGATCTGGAACCGGCGCAGGTTCTCAAAGGTCTCCTTGAGGTCTTCCAGCAGTGTCCCATGCTTTTCCGTCTTCACCACCACGTCGTCCACGTAAACATGGGCGTTCCTGTCGAGCTTCTTGAGGAGGCACTTCTGCATGCAACGCTGAAAGGTGGCGCCGGCATTCCTTAAGCCGAACGTCATGGTAAGGTAGCAAAAGGCTCCAAACGGCGTGATGAAGGCGGTCTTCAGTCTGTCAGCCGGGCTCAGCTTGATCTGGTGATATCCTGAGTATGCATCCAAAAAACTCAACAGCTCGCATCTAGCTGTGGAGTCTATCACCTGATCGATTCTTGGTAGAGCAAACGGGTCCTTGGGGTAGGCCTTGTTGAGGCTCGTGTAGTCAATACACATTCGCCACTGCTTGTTCTTCTTTAGTACCAGGACCGGATTTGCTAGCCATTCTGGAAAGAACACTTCCATAATGAAGCTGGCTGCTAGGAGTCGGGCTATCTCTTATCCGACAACTCTTCTCTTCTCTTTGGATAGGCGGTGCAGGGGCTTCCTGACCGGCTTTGCATCAGATTGGACATGTAACTTGTGCTCGGCGAATTCCGTCGGTACACCTGGCATGTCTTCGGGGGACCATGCGAAGATGTCCCGATTCTCACGGAGGAAATCGACGAGCTCGCCTTCCTATTTGCTGTCGAGGTTTGCACCTATGACAGCGTACCTCTCTGGATGCTCCGGATCCAAGGGTATCTTCTTTGTCTCTTTGGCCGGTTTGAACGAACCTTCAGCCTCCGACTCCTTCGGGTTGGGTGATACCTCTGGCTGCTTGCCGGCCATCGCCACAACTTGCTCAAGGAGCCGCTTCTCGGCCGCGATTACCAGGGACTCGGCCAGCCGGCTGCTCTCAGCCGCGCAGGCAGACGACTTCCGGTAGTCGCCAGCCACAGTCAGAATTCCTTTGGAACTGGGCATCTTCATCTTGAGGTAGGCATAGTGGGGGGCCGCCATGAACTTGGACAAGGCAGGTCGGCCAAGCAGCGCATGGTATGGGCTCTCAAGATCCACCACCTCAAACCAAACGGGCTCTCTACGGGAGTGATCTTTGTCCCCAAAGAGGACATCCATCAGGATCTTGCCAATTGGCGAGTAGGAAAGCCCAGGAACAATGCCGTGGAACACAGTTCAACTATTCTGAAGCTGTCTTTGATTGATCCCTAACTTCTTCATGGTGTCCTTGTACAGGATATTGATGTTGCTGCCCCCGTCCATCAGAACTCGCGAGAACCGTGCGGCTCGTTTGTCCGTAGCAAAGGTGGCGTTCAGGACCAAGGCGTAGGAGCCCGGACTCGGCATCACCTCTGGGTGGTCAGCCCTGCTCCAGCTGATGGGCTTCTTACACCAGTGCATGAACTCTGGTGTCTCCGACGCTACTGCATTCACCTCTTGTCGCTGCAGCCGCCTGCTGCGTTGATCATTAGCCACACTGATGAACACCACATAGGCTCCATGCTCTTCAGGGTATTCGTCTTGTACTGCGCCGACTGGCCTGACTACCGGCTGCTGGGGCGGAGGCGGAGGCGGCTGCCCAGCAGGCGGGGGAGGCAGGAGGCCGTCACCCTTGGCGATCCTGGTGAGCCAGTGGCACTTTCGGGTGGTGTCGACGGCTTTGCGCCGCTGTGGAACTTGCAAGGTCCATCCAAGGTCTGCTCATAGGAGAAGGCCGGCAACCAGTTTGGCTTGCCGCCTTTTTGTCGCTTGGGCGGAGGCTGCTCTTCTGGCTGCTGGGCTTCAACGGTCGCGACCTGCCGGCTGCGGGGCCTTGCGCTTGTTGTCGCCCTACTGTTGTCACCGGCCAGCGTCTGCCGCCGGAGTTTTTGGAGCTTGAGGAGTCACTTTGCCAGTCGTGTTTATTTGAATTTCCGCCTTCATGGAGGAGTCGGCCGTGGCGTACTTGTCCGCTATGTTCAGCAGCTCGTCGAGAGTTTCTGACTCGTCGCAAAGGAGCTTGTGCTTGAGGAGAGTGCCTTCTCTGCACCCGGCCATAAAGTACTCGATAGCCTGCACCTCGTGCATGCCCTCGCAGGAGTTCCGGAGCTCGGCCCAACGCGTGAGGTAATCACGAGTAGATCGTCGGGGCCTTGCACACACAAGGAGAGCTGACGAGACTTGGGAGGACGCTTGTACGTGCTGGTGAAGTTGCGGACGAACACTTGGTGAAGTCGACCCAGCTGTTGATACTGCGGGGCTTTAGTCTGTTCAGCCATGTCTGGGCCGTGCCCTGGAGCATGAGCGGAACGTACTTTACGGCGACACGCTTGTTGCCATTTGCTATGCTGACAGCCGTGGAGTAGTCGACTAGCCAGTCTTCCGGCTTCACGGAGCCGGTATACTTGGGCGTGTCTCTTGGGAGCGTGAACCCTCTGGGAAAGGGCTCATCCCGAATGCGGGGCCCGAAACAAGGCGGGCCCAGCTCGTCTTCTTCTTCTAGTGCTAAGGATCGGTGGAGTCGGTCGATCCGATGGCAGGCGTCGTTCTCTCCAACTCCCTCTTGGCAGTCAAGGCGGTCACCGAGAGTCGGATGGTCAACAGGCGGCGGGGAGACTCGCCTCTCCTTGCGGGGAGGGGGAGGCGGACAGTCGTCCCGTCATTCCACTGCCCTTGGGCTGCCGTCTCGGTCGCGCTCTATGGTAATGCGAGTACGACTGTGGGTGATAGTCGGCTCCTTGTCTCTTCTTCCTCGGCCGCCGCCAGTCGGCGTCCGAGGCGTCGCGCCTTGGTCTCGGTGAAGGTCATCGTTGGGCTGTTGAGGCGCCTCCGCGCGGCAGCCAACCTTGTTCTGCGCGGCGGCCGCGTCGAGAAGCCGTTGGACTCGCTCCATCATGAGGCGGCGTTCTTCACCCTCGAAATTGTCCAGCTCGTCTGCCGCTGCCTGGGCGGCTCGGATGTTCTCTTCTGGTGTAGCATACACAGGGCGGCTTGCCCCAAACAGGTTGGTGATGGCTACGCCGCGCTGCCGGACCGCGCCAAGGCGGCTGGGCTCCGCCGGGGCCGGCGAGCCGCCGACCGCGCGATCCATCTCCCGCTGGCAGGCTTCTGACAAGCGCCTCATGCTGTCCAGCTTCTTCGCGCCTTCAACGAGATGAAGGCGGCGCGCCTCCAACGTCTCTGCGTTAGCGTCTTCTGGAATGGGCACAGTTAGGTCTTGCAGCGCCGCGCCGAGTGAGTCGGGCGGTCCTCCGCCGGGGAACTCGTCATGACTGATGACTAGCACCTCAGTGACGGTGCTTCCGTCGCTCTCTGCGTGGGCGAGGGGTTCATCATAGACCACCACATTGGTGGGGAACGCGTCGAGCGACGCGGTGTCAGAGTCGACCCGCATCGGGTCGGTGGACCCTACGGACTCCAAGTCTACGGCAGGCTCGCCGGAAATGTGGAGTTGATCGAGGAGGCCCGCGAGGAGGTTCTCGGGGCCGTCTGTGCCTGCGTTGGATGCAGGTTCGTCGGAGAGGCGGACCTCGTCGACGAGTTCGGCCAAGGAGCTGACCGCGTAGGCGATCTCAACGCCGCTTAGCGCGTCAGCGCAAACCCCATCTGGCGTGCCTGGCTGGCTGCGCTCGCCAGGGAGGAAAAGGGTTCCCGTCTAGAACAGATCTCTGGACGGTGGTGCACCAGGCCCCACGGTGGGCGTCAAATGTTGGGGGTTTGGTGCGACATATGCCAACAGATGGCTTATCATGGTGGGGGCGAGTAGAACGTCGCCGGTGCCTGGAAACAGGATGAGGCGAAGACATGCACGCCGGCGAATCTTACCCAGTTTCGGGGCTCTCCGGGGAGATAATACCCCTACTGCTGCTCTGCAGGGTCTCTGTATGATCACTATGGCAAAGTGCTTACATAGTTGCTCCTTGAGCTGTTTTCTGGTGGTAGGAGAGGGCAAGACTATCTCTCTCCCTCCTATATGATTTGGTCTAGAGCTAATGGGTTCCAACCCTTTGCATGGGTGCCCTGGGGGTTTATATAGGCCTACCCCCCAGGGGTACAATGGTAATCCGGCTAGGCGCGGGCCCAGCCGTCAGTGCCTCTGGCATCCTCTTCTCTGCTAACTGCTGGGGCCCGCCGACTGGCCGGGTACGGAGCCGACAGGCCGCGTCCGCCGCTGGCGGGTCTTGCCGGCTGCTGATTACTGTAGCCGTACTTCTGATGACGCGGGCTTGATCATGAGGTCGTGGCAACAGTCCCGCCGTCTGGCGGGCGAATCACTGTTGCCACTCCCCATCTCATCTTGATTAATGGCGCGTGGGCCCCGGGGGAGGGCTCGGCCGACTCCCCCGGGCCGACTCCTGACGGGTCCGACTGGTGGTTCTCCCGCCGTCTCCCGAGGTCTCACTGACTGGTGGGCCCTGCTGCCTCCAGGCCGTACAGACAAGCCGTCGTGGGTGCAGAATTCGGCCATGTGGTGCTGATGTCAGGGCCGGCATGGCAACAGTGCCACGCCACACGAAGATCTTTCAGGGTACGGCGTGCTGTGGCCATGCCTGCCCTTGGTGAGGGGCGGGGGTGGGCTTTGCTGTAGCCACGCCCCTGCCTCGTCCCCTTTGATGAGGTCATGGGGTTTGTTGGAGTCGCAGGCCGACTCCCCAAAGCCGGCTTCTCTGAAAGTCGTCCCTGGGACTCGGCCGTGAGCGGGCAGTCGGCCGCCTTGCCGTCGACTCCTCAGGAGGCGGCTCTTTGTCCTGGGGTCTTGAGGGACGCAGCCTGCCCCGATGTCTTAAAAGGTTATGGGACTCGGGTTGGCCTACGCGTGGCCCATTACTCCGACAATCCCGTAAAACATTTTTAATATATAAATAGAGACTTTGCCCTAGGGCCCTCCTAAACATAGAGCCGGCCCTGGGCTGCACACTGTTTGTGGAACTGCTTTGGGATCCACGGGAGCATCAGCTTCAGATTTATAATGGTTTAAGGTGAACCGAGATTCAATTTTCTAGTGCTGAAATTTTTGTGTGGATACAGAGCATTGGTTGCTAGAGCATTATTACAAACTCCCCAGTTGATTGATTGGTACTTGGTATTCAAAGCATTTTGTGGGCCTGTAGAGTTGAGCAGCTGCTGATGCAAATGCAAAGAATTCAAAATGTAGATACTAAATTTAAGTGTGACACACCACTCTCGCAACAGAAACAGGTAATATATAAGCTAGCTATAAGGAGCGTCAATCACATGCTATGCTTTCCTACTATACAAAAGGGTTCGTATTTGTTTTTCATGTTTGTTGGTTATCCATGTTTTTTTAGGATCAGGTGAACTAGGACACAACAGGATTTGGAGATGTTAGGAATGACACCTTCTCTAGTCACTAGTCAGACTCCTCACTGAGAGGTGTCTAAACAACCCACAACCCTTCACATCACTGCCGGCTAAAAGTTCGGCCTCTGGGACCGTGGTTGGAATGCTGGATTTTTGCTACCCTTGTAACTCTTAACACTTGTATACTACATGCCTCCAACAAATTTCTGGTGAAGAGATGGATACAGGGGTGGAGAAAACCGGTCATGGGTGGGGTGTGTAAGTGTGTCCTGAGGGGTTTTGAGCCATGCGCTCATGTCTCAGCACGTTGTACCGACCTGACCATAACATGTGCTCGCTGATTTTGGCCTTGTGTTTGTGAGATACAACTTCTCTGACATTGGTGTCTGTCTATCTAATATGTGTGCCAGCAATGAAATCAGAAAACACTACTCCGCAGCTTGGAGTATTTCGGTAGATCTTCATCCGTCTTTGTGCCCTGATGCTTGGTGCAAGTGCTTATGTGGGTTCCATACCCATACGTGCAAGGGAACAACAACAGTTGAGCTAATCAAGCCGTTACCACATAAACATGTTTCAGTGGTTCCCAGCTGGCTTTGTGGAGTTCAGATTCATGATTGTCGGTGTCGAATTCTACTTTCTTTTTGTAACCGGCGATGTCACCTTGCATTTAGTACAGCTGACCCGTGGACCTCTTGAGAAATCTAAATTACAACCTAGTCTAGAAATTCTATGGAAAAGACCCAGGACAAAAGCTGTAGATTGCAATCAGGCCCATCTTTCACAAGGCTCCAACATGGCACCAAAATCTCCACTGCTGGGGGTGCTACCACTTGGGGGTAAAGACCTCACCGTCGGTCTGCCACCTGCACTTGTTAGAGAGAAGAACAACACACATCGAGTTGTTGCCAAACTGCCTCCTATCACGCATCAAGGCGGGAGGAAGAACAAGAGGATGCACATCGAGTCACCAGCACTCCAGTAGGCCGCCCTTCGGCAATGACGAAGCAGTTGGGTCTAGCCACCATCTTCCTGCAAGCTGTAGACGGCGTAGTAGCTCTACTAGTAGGTCAAAACGGAGCAGATGTGCCTAAGGCGTCATAGCTCTACTACATCACATTTGTGGAAGTCAGCTCTCAACAGAAATGAGGGAGAAGGGGTTGTCTTGCTTGTACCCAAAAGTTACACGGGACTTTTTTTAACCGTCGCCCGGGGTGAAGGCTCCCCACCTGAATATATTTCTATGTAAACTAATTTAAGACGTTTTTAGGAAGGATAGTAGAGGGATTAGTTTTTTAATGAGGGGTTTTTAGGAGAGGCGGGAGAAGAGGTAATCACGCCACAAGCCGGCATGATCCCTAAGTGTTGCCTGCTTTAGGCGATCTCATGTCTTCAGCTCAATACGGGGTAGGCTTGTCGGGTGCCAGTGCCAGCGGTGTGTGTCGGGCAATCTAACTTAAGCAAGTTGAGCCGTTGTTTCCTATAGGTTACCCGAATGAGATGAAGTCTTGTATAATTCAAACAAGTCGATTTTGTTGTATTCGTGCTTGTAGGACGGGGTGCAATGCCGAAACCTGCAATTTTGGTTGGCCTGATGCAATGCTTCGATTGCACTGTAATCCGGATGGGCATTGTGTACTGGCCCTTTGGGCCAATTGGAGATTGGGTAGCCTTCCCCTCCTTGCTGACATTTTTCATGAGAATGGACTATGTGTGATGTCAAGTTGTCATATAGTATGACCGCGGGGCGGGGTGAAGGAGTCTGAGCAAAGCTTTTTTTTTGCTTTACTACCTGCTGGAAGAATTTCCCAATTCCAGTTAATACATACATACTGGCTAATATGGTGTTCAGATTCCTGTGTTAGTCATACTGGTGTTCCTATAAATATCTTTTTTGTCAATTTATAAATTTAAAGAAGATTAGGGATGCTTATCTTGCAACTTACCTAAGACAAATAATGCCATGGGTGGTCACGGACTCGCAGAAGTTCTCCGCATTGTGCGGGTGAGTGAAATATAAATTATTACCACATCAAGTGGTACATAGTACACCAACAAATGAATTGACTCGAAAAGTGGGTAGAAAACTTAAGTGTCGCACCTCACTCTCACAAGAGACGGTAATATAAGCCAGCCAAAGTTGATGGCATGTTGTACCCTATGATAGGGCCCATGATTATTTTTTGTCAAAGCTATTTTTTGTTACCCTTGTTCATGTTCATATGGAAGCAATCTAAGGGACACTAGGGTTTAGAGGCATCGGGAATAACACCATCACAATCATGTGCTATATATGCTCTAGATGCTCCAATAACCTCTGCATGGATATGTGCCCCGATGTTCCATAAAATGTTACAGGTTATGAGCTATAGTGTTTGCTACAGTGTTGATAGCTAAGTATAATTTGAAAAGTTGAATTTACTGCATTTGGGCTTGGATGACACCATGCAATGTTGTAACTCTTGAATGCACTCGTTGACCCATATATTTCCTTGATCATTTCGTAGTAGTCATGCCCATCCTTGAGTGCACTGTAATCAAAATAGGCATTGTGTACTGGTCCGTCGGGAAAATCGGAGATCATGGAGTATCACAGTTCACAAAGCATGATGAATGCGAGTACTTGTGTCTTTCCCTTCTTAAGAGACATTTTTCTTGAAAACTAGTAATGATTGAACTCATTGTTTGCTAACATTCGCCATCCAATTCATTTACTTAAGTAATTGTGTGACTATGCGTCTTTTCTGCATATCATGATTGGACTAATTTGACCTGGTGTACAAGCGAACTTTCAAGATAGTGTTGCTGGAACAGCTCCACTATCGACACTATCAGACCAAAGAGCATGGCTAATAATATAGCCAACAATCGGCTATAAGAAGTTGTCATGTCATCTAGAGTTAACCTAATAACCGACTTGTACAATAGCAAGTTTTAAATATGTACTACTTTATTAATAGTTGACTCATCTTACAATCTCACAAAGTATCTTGGGTCTCGTGCTATAGTTGGCTCTTATTCTACAGCCCGCTTTCCTTCTCTCTCCTCTTCTACTCTTTCAACTAAGCAAAAATATAATACTTTAGTCCTTATAGCTTGCTTATGTCACCTTATTGTACTTATTCAAAAGGATTCCTGCTGTACATTTTTGAGTTGGCACATAATTCGAGGAACTACTTTGGAATCCACATGACAGGCTTTAGATTTATAATGGGGGAAGCTGAACCAAGATTATTTTTCTAGTGTTGAAATTGTTTGGTGGACACAGAGCGTTGGTTGCTAGAGCATTATTGGAGAATCCCCAACTGATTGATTGGCGCTTGGTATTCAAAGCATTCTATGGACTTATAGCATTGATCCGCAGCAATGATTACATTCTTGGGATTAATAAGATCTATGGAGTGTGAATTATTGCCACAACTAAAACCATACGTAGTACAACAATAGATGCAACGAATTAAGTTGTGGATACAAAATTTAAGTGTGACACACCACTCTCACAAGAGAAGGTAACATATAAGCTAGCTAGAGGGCATCAATCTCATGTTATGCTTGCTCACTATATGAGAGGACTCACTTTATTTTTCGTGTTTATGTGGTCCATTTCTGTGTTAGTATCAGGTTAACTAGGACACAGTAGGATTTGGAGACATTAGGAATGACACCTTTGCGTGTAAGCTTCCTCTAGGAGAGGTGTCAAAGTGGCCCAGAAACCATCACATCATTGCCGGCTAAAAGTTTGACCTCAAAGGGATTTTGAGTCCTGCTCTAGTGTCTCGGCATGCTGTATTGACCTGATCATAACCTGTGCTCGTTGGTTGTGGCCTTAGCTTTATGGGGAATTACTTCTCTGACTCTGCGGGGGTGATAAATGAGCCAACATTGAAGTTGAAAAACACTACCGGGAGAGGTTTCTCTAGCTCGTGCGGTCTATGAGCACCACTATCTCATTGCGAGATGTTGGGTGGGTTCCGTGTAAGATTCTACGGCGGGAAACTATAAGCCACATACTCTTGGTGTTTTCAGCAATTGAGCTAATCAAATTGTCACCACATAAACAGTCCATCGGATGGTTGGGTCCACCAATTCATCTGCCCTTTCTAGATGATGTTAAATATATGATTTGTTCAGACTTTTTTAAGTGTATTTCTCTTACAAGGTTCCAAATGTCTCGTGTAAACAAAGTTCAGAGCAACATAAGAATCCCATCACATGAATTTTATCCAGTCGTGTGTGTTCCCTTTTTTCTTCCAGGACTAAATGAAAATGTATGCTTTCAGTACTGAAACTGACAGCCGAAAGTCAAAATGGGGCATCATGCCAGGCCTACAGCTATGTCTCCAGCCATAGTTGTTATGTATTTCTGCTATATTGAGGAATTTTCATGAGAATTAAGATCCCTCGCATAGCATTGACATAGATAAATAACTTAAAGTATTTTTCTTTGCGAAAGCTTACAGCATCGCCATGCTCCTTCGCGCAGTGCCGCGGATAGGTCACAAACGTCAGTGTGGGTGGCGCTTCTAGAGAGGGAGTGTAGGCCACTGTGGTTGATCCTATTCGGCTTTTACCCCATCTATTTTTCTGTCACTGGTGCCCGAGCTGCCGAGCTCAAAGTTTATCTTTTGAAAAAACACCCCAATATATTAGTTAGTTAAAATTTCCTTACAATCATTCATTGCAGCCAACCATGTTGAGCTGAAAGTTATAGGTGTGGTTTTCTATTTAGGTTAGGACTCAGGACTGGGTTGAACACAATCATGTTGGTTCTGGTTCATTTTCGACAATTGCAATGTTCATGGTTTTTTTGGACCTAAAACGAATTTTAAGATGAAAAGTGAACTCTCATAAAAGTTGAAGGATGAAAAGTTCATTTTCTTCTTTCCAAATCCATAGGAAGGGGTCGTAGGGGATATTGGTTGTTTTTATTGACTCATAATGAAGCACTAAGAGGATATAAGCAAATGGGCATACACTCGCCTTCCGCATAAATAGGATACACCTACCAACACCATCGCACACAAATAAAGTATCATTGTCGGTAAAGAGTAAGGTCATACAAAACCAAATCTATGCCGAAGCATAGGAAAAAGGATAGACTTCAAAACTGAGATGTCACGCGGGTGATAACCATTCCCACACAAGCAACTAATCGAGCTGCAACAAGTTCTACATGGCACAACAAGAGGCATCCAATGGTGAAAGCTTGTCGTGGCATGCACAACAAATACATTGACACGAGCAACTTTGGCCAACCATCCGTGGCTAGCGCAGGTGCCACCTGCCCAATGGCGCGGGGTTGTATGACACCAAGCATGAGCCCAAGTGTTGAAGAAGGAGACTCAGGGTCAAGCTCCTGAATCAAATACTGAACATACGACATTTCCAACTGGGAAGGTTATATAGCACTAAAAAAAAGACACTTTCGTGATGATATGTGTTTATCACAGTAGGTCACGTTTTCTGTCATGCATGTACATCCATGACGATTTTATTGACAGAATCAAGATAGTTATACATGTGATGTCGTAGAAGTGTTCCATGACATTACCAAAATTACCATCACGGAAGTTTCCACTTTCATGACGATAAATTGTGCGTCATAGAAGTGCTTTCGTCAAGGGTGACCGACACATGGCATCTACCGTAACGGGTCGCCGTTAAGCTCTCGGGTCCGGTTTTGGATCCGATAACCCGTTACCAGCCCGAACCAATGAGGATTTTCCACGTGTAAAATTGTCATTGGCCGGAGGAAACACGTGTTGGCTCACCGTTGGGACAGATGTCATCCTTTCATTGGACAGGAGGCGCCTATGATACGTCGACACGTGGCACGACCCAACAAAGGCCCATATAGGTTAAAAAAGGCCGGCCCAGTCAAAGGCCCATAGTACTTAGGTACTAGTAGGCCAGCCCAGTAACGGCATGTTTAATAAGGCCCATTTGTGGCCTGTAGCCAGATTTGCCCCGTTAATTGTTTGTTGAATATTTGGGCCCAAATACGGCCGAGTGACTTTCGGCCTGTTAGAGGCCCGATGTAGACATGGGCCCATTTCAGCCTGGTGTGTCTTTCGGCCTGGGAATGGTCCGTGCTGCCCATGGGCCATATATGGTTCGATGTGACATCCGGCCCACTAACGGCCCGTGATAAAGGTGGCAACAGTTTATCCCAACATGACTTTGGGCCTGTTAAAGGCCTATCGTATAATCCATCCCGTTGATGCATGTACTAAGGTTTCCGCCTCTTAAAGGCCCATGATATCATTGGGCCTACTAAGGTGTGAAATATGTTTCGGCCTGGTAACGGCCCGTCATATAACTGGGCCAAAAAAGGCCTGGTCTACCTTTCATCCTGCTGAAGGCCTGTCGACGACTAGTGAAAATTGAGGCCCAACATGGATTTCGGCCTGCTAAAGGCCCATGGTTTCTTCTGGGTCGTAATAGGCCACCAAAATATTCGGCATGTTAATGACCCAATGCTACATGGGCCAAACTAAGCGCATGGTCCACAAAAGGCCCAACTAAAATTTGGGTTGAATATAGGCCGGAGTAAGTTGTGGGCCTGGCGCAAAGTGTGAAGGCCCCAATGGCCATTCGGGCCCAAGAAAGATGCAGGCCGGCCCAATTGTGGCCCGCTAAAAACCAGGCCTGTTAGAGGCGAATGTTTCGGCCCGGTTGACTACATCAGATTTTTTTTCAGATAGTGAATGATGGCAGTAACAAGTAGGAATTAAGAACAAACCTACTCTATACAATAAATAAATTACGGCATAGTAACTTAGAATAAATCTACACTATACAATAAAGGATTTATGGTATATTACATTCACTGGGCATCAAAGTTCGCCACCAGTGACCATAAAGGCGCAACGAAGAAGCAGATTACAAAAACTGGGCACCATTGCAGCGTAACAAAATAATACTGAACCGGGACCACTTTCAAGACAGTTCAAGAAAGGTTAGCCTTGAGAGGGAACTGTTGCACAAGCTGCTGAGCAAGGCTGTGAGACCGGCCTAGCATGTCGGTCATAGCTTCCAGGTGTAGCTGTTTAGCAATGAGGTTCTCATTGGTGTTCTCAGCAATCTTTCTTAGAGATAGGGCTTCAAGTCGAAGTTGATTTGCAGAATGCCTTTCTGCTAGAACTTGGGACTGAAGAAGTCGAACTGATTCAGACAGCGAATTCTGTGAGCTTGTCTGACTGCTAGTATCAAGTAACTTGAACACTGCATCAATACAAGACTTTGGGGTTGTCTCGCTATCTTCAAGATGTTTTGCCTTATTTGTTGCAATATATGTTGGATTTGTGTCACAGCCTTCAACAGACTTGTGCATGCCATTAGGCATATCACCCTGAAACAAGCAGAGAGATGACAGTTTTTGCATGTGTATAAACAAAGATGATAATTGTGCTGTCAATTCCATCCAATTTCAAATTAGAAAATAAAGAGTAATTTCAAAATATCAATAGCATAATTTGGCATTGTTCATAATGCAGGGAGCTTCACCACACTACTGGATTACCATGTCAACATAACAAGTATAGATGAAGGGCAAAGACAATCATTGTATCTATTTCGGCTAATGTGCATGGCATGTTGTTCATATCATCAGCCACATCAGTAAGACAAAACAGGAGATGAAAGGTGCATGTCGGGTGGTAGGTGCGACATATGCCAATGGGTGGCTTATCATTGTGGGAGCCAGTAAGACGTCGCCGGTGCCTGGAAACGGGATGAGGCGAAGACATGCACACCGGCGAATCTTACCCAGCTTCGGGGCTCTCCGTGGAGATAACACCCCTACTACTGCTCTGCGGGGTCTCCGCATGATCACTAGATGGGCAAGTAGCTACACAATGCTCCTTGAGCTGTTCGGTGGGAGGAGGAAGAAGGGCACGGCTAGCTTGCTTCTTCTCCTTGTGTGGTGTCTAAAACTAGCTGGGGGTTCCAACCCTTTGCATGGGTGCCCCGGGGGTTTATATAGGCCTACCCCCGGGGGTACAATGGTAATCCGACTGGGTGCGGGGCCCAGCCATCTGTGACTGTGCTCGCCAGCTTCTGCGCCGGCTGTTGGGGCCCGCCGACTGGTGGATCCCGCCGGCTGCCGGCCCCTTGCTCGATAGGCAGGCCCCACTGTCCAGGACCTGGTCAGCGGCTGGTTACTGTTGCTCTATCTTGGTGACGTGGGCTTCGTCGAGGTAGGCGTGGCTACAGTGCCGCCGCCCGGCGGGCGATCGCCGTAGCCTCACCGCGTCTTGTCTCCTTAATGGGGCGTCTCCTTTGAGGGAGGCGGCAAGCTGGCTGGGGGGGCGACTCTATCTTGGGCCGACTGGGGGAGGCGTGGCCGCCTTTGGGTGTCTCTCTGCCCGAAGGGGCCCACCGCCCGTGGGCCGTACTGGCAGCCCATCGTGGATGGCATCAGGGTCATCATGGCAACAGTGTTGCGCCGGACGGGTCATGGTCACCCGTACGGCGCACTGTGCCGATCGTGCTCCGGGATTTGGGGGTGGCAGGCTTTGCTGTAGCCATGCCCCGTCTCATCGCCGCTAGGTGGATGCAAACTTTGAGGGTACGGTCTCGACCGCTTTATGGGAGCCGGCTTCTTGGAGTCGGCCTCCTCGCGGCCGGCTTCTCGAAGTCGGCCCTCCCATGGCTTTCTTCATGAGGGCTAAAGTCGGGCCGCCTTCCGAAAGCCGACCTGGGTGACAGCCAGCAAGGGGAAGGCGGCCCCATGTCTTGGATTCTTGAGAGCCGGATGGGCTCGTAATTTTTTCAGAAGGGCCAGGGGAAGCCGGCTAGGCTACCCATGGCTATTTACTCTGACAGTAGTCCCCGAAGCTGATCGAGCTTCGAGGCGGACAAAGGGACGAGAAGCTTGGTCAGCTTCCTACCCTGAAGAGCCGGCTTTGCTGGTGTATGCCGATTTCGGGGAGCCCTGCGTCTTGCAGGCGGGAAAGTGGTCGACCCGCGTGCTGACCGCGGGCCCTCCTGCGAGCCACGTGGCAGTGAGACCCTGCCAGTGCACGCGCGCGACGGGACGCCGCCGCAGGTCCGGGCCCGCCAATCCTAGGCCTTGGCCCGAACGCTGATCTTTTGCGGCCCAGGTGGACCGCTCGCCTTCCCGTGGCGATTTTATTTCGCCGTCAGGGCGCAGTAAACGCGGGACATGGGGGAGTGGGCACGATCGATCCCCATGTTTCCCCACGCCGCGCCTCCTCGGCTCCGCCACGCGAGCCTATAAGTAGGGGGAGGGGGAGAGACAGAGGTTCACACGCTCTCTCTTGCTCCGCCCTTCTCGTCCTCCTTTCTTCCTCTCGTTGCCGCCGTAGCCTCCCGTCTCAGCGCCGCCGCGCCGCCACATCGTCTTGCTCCTATGGCGCCGTCGAGCTCGTGGGATGGCTCCAACATCCATGAGGATCATGTTGAGTTCCTCCGCCAGACTCGGCGCCTGCCTGATGCTAACCTCGTGCGGGTCTGCCTGGCGCCAGAGACGGAGATCTCGCCGGCACCGGAGGAGGGCGAGCGGGTCGTCTTCCGCTCGCACTTCCTGCGCGGCTTCGGCCTTCCGGCGAGCGGATTCCTGCGCTCCTTCCCCGAGTTCTACAATCTTCAGCCGCATCACATCACGTCCAATGCGGTGATGCTGCTGTCGGCCTTCGTCTCTCTCTGCGAAGGTTTCTTGGGGCTGCTCCCCATGCTGGAGCTCTGGGGGGAATTCTTCCAAAGCAAACTCGGCACCGTCGTCGCAGGCGTGCCCGCCCCCGGCGGGGCCTTCATCGCCATGAGGAGGTCGGGCGAGAACAACCCGTTCCCGCCCATCCCCCTGATCCAGTCGGTGAAGATCTGGCAGAAGTCATACTTCTACGTGAAGAACGTCGCCTAGCAAGGAGACCATGTCAACCTGCCGGCTTACGTAGCCGGCCCGCCGGCTGGGAGGCAGCCCTCATGGAGTTTCCGGTCCAGGTCACTGTCTCAGGCCGGGAACGCTGCCGTCTCCCGGCTTCGGGTGATGATCCAGACGGAAGGCCTGAGCGGGGCCGACTTGGTGGCCGCCTTCATGGAGCGCCGGATACTTCCTATCCAAAGCCGGCCCCACATGATGTGTCAGATGAGCGGCCGCTTCGACCCAAGCCAGCTGAGCACCAGGGAGATGCCTCATGCGGAGGTGTCGTACATGGTAAATCATATCTCCAATTGCAAACTCGCCGAGGACTGGCGATACGGCAAGGTGTCGTATTCTCGCGCCAACCCTCCGCCCGTGGTAAGCTTTCCTCTCTTTCTTCTTTTTGTTGGTAGACGGCTTTATGATGGTCGGCTTCTGATTGGTCGGTTCTTCTTAGCAGAACCTCCTTCTTCCGCCGACGTCCGGGGCAGCAGGGATAGAATGCCAGTACGTCCCCGACCGCACGGTGGACGACGTCGACGACCCGGATTTGGGGGCGGCCGCCATGGAAGACACCGTCGTGGGGGACGAAGCCGAGCCCGGAGGCACAGGGCTTACTGCCAGCTTCGAGGACTGGCCGGATGATGCCGAAGCCGAAGTCGCCCCGCGTCGCCAGCCGGCGGCCAACCATCAGGGCGCGGGCTCGTCCACCGCGCCGGCTGCCGGCGGCGGCGCACAGAAGCGTCGGGCCGCGTCAATCCTCTTCGGCAGTCGGCCGAAGAAGTCCAAAGCCTCCACCGCGGTGATCAAACGAGATGAGGCGGCCGCGAAAGCGGCCCGCTTCCGCAAGGCGGTGAAGCAGCCTCAGGCGGTCTCAGCATAAGTCGTCGATTGCTTGGTCACATGCTTTTCATTGTTCTCTCCTGTTCGAACATTCTTCCCAACCTTTTCCCGCTCGCTGGACAGGGCGCCGCTTTCCCTTGAGCGGGGTCCGGGCGGCTCCGTAGTTGGGCCGACTGGAGGGTCTTTGGGCTCCCACCGCGTGGACCCCCGCGCCGACCTCAGGGAGGCCACGGAGCGGAACGCCCGTGAGGCGGCGAAAAAAGCGGCCGCCCAGGCGGCGAGGGAGCAGGCCGACGCAACAGCCAAGGCCCAGGCAGAGGCGGCGACCGCGGAAATGGAGGCGGAGGGTTCGTGTAACCAGCCTCCGCTGCTCGCCATTCCCCTCCGAGCCGTGGCCCCTGACACCCCATTGCCCCTGGCGGAGGAAATCGTCCAAGACCCGCCGCTGATGGAGAGGAGGGAGGACCTCGTGGTCTTCGCGGGGAGAATGCCGCCGGCAGCGCCAACCGGAGCGGGCCAAGGCGGCCAATCGTCAGCGGCGCCAGAGGAGCCGGCCGGGGGTGAGCCGGAGGACGGAGCCGGCTTCGTGGTGCAGCTGGTGACGCATCGGCGCGCAGGGGGAGGCACCGCTCCGTCGGAGTCGCACCGAGTTACGGGCGCCGGCCAGTCGGCGGAGGCTCTGGAGGCGGCCAACACCGCCATGTCCGAGTGGACTCCCAGCGGGGGGACTGGCGAGCTGAATGTGGCGGCTTAGGAGGTCCGGAGCCGGCTTCAAGCTCAGGCCGCCCTGCTGCAGCAGTACACCCAGGAGTTCCTGTCGACGCGGGCCGCCATCCGGGTGAGTCTTTCATTCTTGGCCGCTTTGGTCTCTTGATTTCTTCTATGGGGGCGCGTCAGCGCACCCACTGGGTGTAGTCCCCGAGATTCGGGCCGACTGCTGAGCAGTCGGGTCGGATCTTTCTTGACGACTACCTTATTTTTGCTTCTTGTCTGAACTTCCAGGAATATCATAACTCCCATGCTGCCGCCTTCAACTCCCAGGCTCAGGAGTTGGGTCGGAAGACCGACGACCTGACCAACAGCCGAAGTAAGTGCTTGATCTTGTCTGTCTCCTGTGGGGGCGCGTCAACGCATCCACTGGGTGTAGTCCCTGAGATTCGGGCCGACTGCTGAGCAGTCGGGTCGGATCTTCCTTGACGACTTTTTCCTTATTGGTTTATTTTTTTCTTTCTTTCGTGCTTTCAGGGGCCAACGCCGACTTGAGGAGGGAGCTCGGCGAAGCGCAGGCCGCCCTTCGTACCAAGGATGCTGAGTATGCTGCCTTGGTCCAGGAGCGTGACCGCCTGGCCAAGAAGCTGGCTGACCAAGAGGAGAGCCACAAGGCGGCCCTGCAGAAAGCGCAGGATAGCGAGGCCGCTCTGAAGGCAGAGTTTGAGACTGAGGTGGCGAGCTGGGCTGAGACCCGGCGAGCGCTGGATGAAGGCTTTGGCCGCATCGAGGACTTGATCGACAGTAAGCCGCCTTCCTCGCTCCTTTCCTGCCTCTTGCTGCCTGGTTTTTGGCCTGACTTGTGCTCCTGCCTATTTTCTTGTGCAGACTACTTTCCCGGCTACTCCGCCTTCGCCGCCCAAACCATCGAGGCCCATCGCTAGGCGCGCCGTCAGGCGGGGGTCAACATCGTGCCGGACGCGAATCAAACGCTTGAGGAGCAGCTCTTGGCTATCCAAGCGTGGCTGGAGCCGGCTCACCGGATGCTTCACCGGCTCCAACGTGCTGGGGCGCAGGTGTTGGCCGCCCTCTGGCCCGGCGAGACGATCCCCCGCACCCCAAGCCGGACTACCGACTGGCTGGAGGTCGCAGTCGGTCGCTTTGAAGCTTGGAAGGCGTCGGCGGCCCATCTTGGAGCCGGGCGGGCATTGGAGTTCGTTCGAGCTTGGTACCCAGGGCTGAACCTGGACCAGCTGCGCACTTGGCGGCTGGAGGCCAACACGGAGCTGGAGGAGGTGCGGCCGGCTATCGCCCAGCGTGCTTCGACGATCGCCGAGTGCACCGACATCAGCGTTTTTGCACCTAAAATCAATGATGACGGCGTTGCCCAGCCGGAGGAGTGGTTCGGGCTGAACCCGGCGGTGGGCGAGGACTCGGCAGAGGAGATCGCCTCCAGCGACGAGGGCGAGGATGACGAAGAAGAGGACGGTGAAGACGTTGAGCCGGCTGGTGGAACAACCGGCCGGCCTCAGGCTGACCGTGCCTCCAGCAACGAGGCGCGTGGAAGCGCGCCCTCTGCGGGAGGCGGTGATCAAGCCGAGGTTCACCAGCCGGCCACTCCTTCAGCCGGCACAACCGTCTCCGCCGACCAGCCCGGCTCGTCGGTCGCTCCGCCAGCTTGACCCGCCATCCTTATTTTTCCTGCTTGTTGCCTTTTAAACAATCTTTATTAAGCTTTCGCAGTTCCACCCACTGGGGGTGTATCCAAACTATGTTGAATGCTGGCCTCTTGGTGGTCTTTTATGTAAATATTATTATGTGCATGTTTGGTTTCCATTCGCGTATGCTTTTTATCCTTAGGCTTTTTCCTTTGCCGCCTTCCCTCTTTGGGGAGGCAAGTACTCGAGCTTTCTTGGATTGAAGTGAAGTGAATGGAAACCGTCCGGCCGGCTACTCTGGTAGTCGGTCGGTGGTAGGCGGCAAACCGGCTTTCGTTATATTAGTCCGTTGGTCCCTGGCCATTTTTCGTGTGGGCATCCTTTCCCGCTTTTGACTCTTGCCAGCCGGACAGCCGGTTCTTCGAACTGCGACTTTGGCAAGAGCTAAGCCTGGGTGTCGGCACACTACTTGTCTGACTGCGGGTAGGACTTCTAATATAACTCCAGTCGGCCAGTCCCCGGACCGACTAGTCGAACCCGATGCTGGACGGAACAAGTAAATGAAATGACAAGGTCATAAGCATGATACTTTTCATTCATATATAAAAGATGGCAGTCCCCGAGCCCTCCTCGGGGGGGCTATTGTCTAGTATTTAGTACAAAAGTTAGCGTGATACATACTGTATTTCAGCTGTAAAACCTTCGGAGGAGGTTGGCGTTCCATGGTCGTTCCGACTCCTTGCCGGAGTCGTCTCTCTTTCGTGCCTTCGGCTTCTGCGCGTCGATTAGGTAGTAGGAGTCGTTGCCTAGGGCTCTGCTGATGACGAAGGGGCCCTTCCAAGGGGCCGAGAGCTTGTGCTGGCCGGCTGTTCGCTGGATCAGCCGGAGCACAAGATCGCCCTCTTGGAAAGATCTTGGCCTGACCTTCCGACTGTGGTAGCGGCGCAAACCCTGCTGGTAGATGGCAGACCGGCTGAGGGCTAACAGCCGGCCTTCTTCCAGCAGGTCGACGCCATCTTCTCGTGCTTCCTTGGCCTCCGCCTCCGTGTACATGGTTACCCGGGGCGAGTCGAACTTGATGTCGGTTGGGATGATCGCCTCGGCACCGTACACGAGGAAGAAAGGAGCGAAGCCGGTTGACTTGTTTGGGGTAGTGCGCAGACTCCAGAGGACAGCCGGCAGCTCATCGAGCCAACAGCCGGCTGAACTCTCTAGTGGCACGACCAGTCGGGGCTTGATGCCGGAGAGGATGAGGCCGTTGGCTCGCTCGACCTGGCCGTTTGACTGCGGGTGGGCGACGGACGCTAAGTCCAGCCGGATACCTTGGGCTGCACAGAAACGTGCCAAGGCTCCTTTGGCAAAATTCGTGCCATTGTTGGTGATGATGCTGTGTGGCACGCCATACCGAGTTGTTATGTCTGCGATGAATGTCACAGCAGTTGGCCCATTCAGCTTCTTGATCGGCTTTGCCTCAATCCACTTGGTGAATTTGTCCACGGCGACGAGCAAATGCGTCATGCCGCCGCGCGCCGTCTTGAATGGGCCCACCATGTCCAGTCCCCAAATGGCGAAGGGCCAGGTGAGGGGAATGGTCTTGAGTGCCGAAGCCGGCATGTGTTGCTTGGAGCTGAAGAGTTGGCACCCTTTGCAATATTTAACTAATTCTTTGGCATCATCCAAAGCAGTCGGCCAGAAGAAACCATGGCGGAAAGATTTGGCGACGAGTGATCTTGAAGCCGCATGGTGGCCACATTCTCCTTGGTGAATGTCTCTAAGGATTGCAATGCCCTTCTCTTGCTCGACGCACTGTTGGAAGACTCCAGTGACACTGCACTTGACAAGTTCTCTGTTGATGATTGTGTATGCTCCGGCTCGACGTTGGACTTGTCTTGCCTCTGTTTCGTCAGCCGGCAGATCTTGGTTTACTAGGAAGTTGAGGATGGACTGAGCCCATGACGGAGCCGCGACTTCTCCTACTGCTAATGTGGCTACTGCCACCAGGGTGGGCGGGCTGGGTGGTGAAATGCTGGAGTCGGCCGCCGGCTGTTGTGTTGGTGCAGTCCCCGGGCTGGCTACTGCAGGCCCCGAGCCGGGTGTGGCAGTCCCCGAGCCGGTTGCCGAAGTCCCCGGGCCGACTACTGAAGTCCCGGGGTCGCCTGCTTGGTTCTTCGAGCCGGACCCGGCCGCGTCGGGGTCAGGCGGTACGAAGATGGAATCAGACTCTAGAGACGGCTTGATGGACAGCTTGAGGAGGCGTTGTAGAGCAACGCCGGTTGGTATTGCTTGCCGAGTGGAGCCTATTCGAGCCAGGGCATCGGCTGGCTCGTTGTCAGCTCGCGGTACGTGGAGGAACTCGCATCCTTCAAAGTATCCGCTGAGTTGTTGAACCAGGAAGCGGTAGCTTGCATATTTGCGTCCTTGGCGTTCCAGTCGCCGGATGATTGCTGAACCACCAAGTCTGAGTCGCCATAACATAGGATCCGGCAGATGCCGAGTTCCTTGGCAAGCCGGAGCCCGTGTATGAGTGCCTCGTACTCGGCTACATTGTTGGAGGCGGCAAAGTGAATCTGCAGCGTGTATCTGAGCTTGTCGCCTTTGGGAGAGGTAAGGACGACGCCGACTCCCAAGCCGGTGCGCATCTTGGACCCGTCAAAGTGCATGCGCCAATGGGTGGAGTCGGGAGCCGGCGGCAGGTACTGGGTCTCGGCCCAGTCGACGAGGAAGTCGGCCAGTGCTTGGGACTTGATGGCGGTGCGGGGCTGGTAGAAGATTGTGTAAGGGGCCAGCTCGATGGCCCATTTCGCCACCCGGCCGGATGCGTCCCGACTGCCTATGATCTCGGCCAGTGGGGTGGTGCATACGACCGTGACGGGATGCTCTTGAAAGTAGGGCTTCAGCTTCTTGGCGGTGAAGTACACGCCGTAACACATCTTCTGGTACTGCGGGTAGTTCTGCTTTGAAGTGGACAGCACCTCGCTCATATAATACACCGGCCTCTGGACCGGCTGGGCTCGGCCTTCTTCTGGGCGTTGGACTATGATGACGGTGTTGACCACCCGGCTGGTTGCGGCAATGTAAAGGAGCATGGGCTCTTTCTCAGTCGGTGCCGCTAGGACGGGCGGCGTGACCAGCATCTTCTTCAGCTCGTGAAAAGCTTGGTCGGCCTGGTCGTTCCACTCGAAGTGAGTGCTCTTCTTCATGAGGCGGTAGAGGGGGAGAGCTTTCTCTCCGAGCCGGCTGATGAAGCGGTTCAAGGAGGCCAAGCATCCGGTGAACTTTTGGATGTCTCGAAGCTTGGTGGGGATCTCCATTCTCTCGATGGCCTTGATCCTCACCGGGTTGCATTCGATGCCACGTTCGGAGACCAGGAAGCCTAGGAGCTAGCCGGCTGGCACTCCAAACACGCATTTCTCGGGGTTGAGCTTGATTTGGAACCGGCGTAGGTTCTCAAACGTTTCTTTGAGGTCTTCTAGCAAGGTGCCGCGCTTCTCCGTCTTCACCACAATGTCGTCCACGTAGACGTGAGCGTTTCTGCCGAGTTGCTTGAGGAGGCACTTCTGCATGCAACGCTGAAAAGTGGCACCAGCATTTCTTAAGCCGAATGTCATAGTCAGGTAGCTGAAGGCTCCAAATGGCGTGATGAAGGCGGTCTTCAGGCGGTCGTCCGGATCTAGCTTTATCTGGTGATATCCTGAGTAAGCATCCAAGAAACTCAACAGCTCGCATCCGGCCGTGGAGTCTATCACTTGGTCAATCCTCGGCAGGGCAAAGGGATCTTTAGGGCAGGCCTTGTTGAGGCTTGTGTAGTCTATACACATGCGCCACTTGTTGTTCTTCTTTAACACGAGGACCGGGTTGGCAAGCCATTCTGGAAAGAAGACTTCCATAATGAAGCCGGCTACCAGAAGCCGGGCTATCTCCTCCCCTACAATCCTTCTATTTTCCTCTGATAGTCGGCGGAGGGGCTGCTTGACTAGTTTCGCATCTTTTCGGACGTGTAGTTTGTGCTCGGCGAATTCCTTCGGAACACCCGGCATGTCCTTGGGGGACCATGCAAAGATGTCCCGATTCTCACGGAGGAACTCGGCGAGCTCGCCTTCCTATTTGTTGTTCAGGCTTGCCCCGATGACGGCAAACCTCTCGGGGTGCTCGGGGTCAAGGGGTATCTTCTTGGTTTCTTTGGCCGGCTGGAAAGATCCTTGGGCATCATACTCCTTGGGGTCGGGGGACTGGTTCGGCTGCTTGCTGGCCATGGCCACGACCCGGTCCAACATCTTCTTCTCTTCGGCAATCACAAGGGACTCGGCCAGCCGGCTGCTGGCGGCAGCGCACTCGGAAGACTTCTTGTAATCGCCGGCTATGGTGATGACGCCCTTGGAACTTGGTATCTTCATCTTGAGGTATGCATAGTGGGGAACTGCCATGAACCTGGCCAAGGCGGGTCGGCCAAGCAACGCGTGGTAGGGGCTCTCTAGGTCCACCACTTCAAACCAGATTGCTTCCCGGCGGAAATGCTCCTTGTCCCCAAAGAGTACATCAATCTTGATCTTGCCAATGGGGGCGCAGGACAAGCCAGGTACGATGCCATGAAACACTGCCCGAGTAGGCATGAGCTGCTTCGTCTTGACATTTAGCTTCTCCAGGGTGTCACGGTACAGGATGTTGATGCTGCTCCCGTCGTCTATCAGCACGTGGGAGAAGTGGGCAGCGCGTCTATCCGTCGCGAGGGTGGCTTCCAGGACCAACGCATAAGAGCCGGGAGACGGCATCACCTCTGGATGGTCGGCCCGGCTCCAGCTGATGGGTTTTTCTGACCAATGCATGTGTCCGGCAGGGTTGGCAGCGACCACACTGACTTCCTGGTGCTCTCGGCGTCTGCCGCGCCGGTCTTCGAGCTGGCTGGTAAAGACAATGTAGGTTGCTTGCTCGTCGGGGAATTCGTCGTGCACGGCTCCGACTGCGGGCCGAGCGGCCGGAGGCAGCGGAGCCGGAGGCGGCGGGCCGGCAGGCGGAGGCGACGCGAGCCCCTCGCCTTTAGAGATTCGGGTGAGCCAATGGCACTTCCGGGTTGTGTGGTTGGACGGCTTCACGCTGCTATGGAATTTGCATGGGGCGTCGAGAGTTTGCTCATAGGAGAAAGCCGGCTGCCAAGCCGGCCGGCCGCCCTTGGGCTTCTTGGGCGCGGGTCGCCCTTCAGGCCGCGTGTCTTCGACTGTGGCCACCTGCCGACTGGCGGGAGGCGGCGCAGGGCCCTTGCGCTTGTGGTCGTTCGGGTGTGGGCGTCGGCCGGAATCCCCTGCCGGCGTCTTGGGCGCCGGGTTGAGTACTTTCCCGGACGCGTCTACTTGGAGCTCGGTCTTCATCGAAGAGTCGGCGGTGGCGTATTTGTCTGCTATGTCCAGAAGCTCGTCGAGGGTAGTCGGCTCGTCGCAGAGGAGCTTGTGCTTGAGGAGGGTACCTTCTCGGCACCCGGCAGTGAAGTATTCGATGGCTTGCACCTCGTGCACCCCCTCGCAAGAATTGCGGAGCTCGGCCCAACGCGCGAGGTAGTCACGAGTGGACTCGGCTGGGCCCAGTACGCACAGGGAGAGCTGCCTGGGCTTGGGGGCCCGCTTGTAGGTGCTGGTGAAGTTGTGGATGAAAGCTTCGGTGAAATCTAGCCAGCTGTTAATGCTGAGAGGCTTGAGGCTGTTGAGCCAGGTCTGCGCCGTGCCTTGCAGGATGAGGGGCACGTACTTCACGGCAACGTGCCGGTTGCCGTTGGCTATGCTGACCGCCGTGGAGTAGTCGATCAACCAATCTTCCGGCTTCACGGAGCTATTGTACTTGGGCGTGTCTCTTGGGAGCGAGAACCCTTTGGGGATAGGCTCGTCACGGATGCGGGGGCCGAAACAAGGCGGGCCGACATCGTCTTCTTCTTCCAGCGCTAGGGATCGCGCCAGGCGGTCGATCCGATGGCAGGCGTCGTTCTCGCCGACTCCTTCGCGGCGACCTAGTCGGCCGCTGAGAGTCGGGTGCGCCACTGGCGGCGGGGTGGGATATCTCTGTCCACGGGGTCGAGGCGGAGGCGGGTTGCCCCGCCACTCCATGGCTCGGGGATGGCCGTCCGCATCTCGCTCGATGGAGATTCGGGTCCGGCTTCGGCTGGCCGCCGGCTCTTTCTCTCGTCGCGCGCGGGTGTTGCTCGTAGTCGGTGTCCGGGACGTCGCGCTGTGATCTCGGCGCGGGGGAGGGCTTCCCGCGCGGGCGTCGGCTTCGTGCCGCCGTGCGGCCGCGTCAATCAGTTGCTGGATGCGCCGGGTCATGTGGGGGAGTTCTTCGGCCTCCAAGCTGTCCAACTCGTCCACGGCCGCCTGGGCGGCACGCAGGTTCTCGAGTGGAGTGGCATAGACCGGTCGGTCGAGTCCCAGCATGTCGGCGATGACGGCGCCGCGTTGCTTGACTATGCCGGCCCGGCTTGGCCCGCCCGGGGTCGGCGTGCCGAAGGCGGCGCGGTCAGCTTCGCGCTGGTAGGCCTCAGTGAGGCGTCTCACGGAAGCCAGCCTCCGGCCCTCGGCGAGGAGGGCGAGGCGACGCGCCTCCGGTGCTTCGTCGTCGGCATCAGCCGGGAGGGGGGTGGACAAGTCGTGGGCCGCCGCGTGTGGGGCGTCATGGGCGGTCTCGTTGGCCGGGCCGCCGTGGCCGATGACCATCACTTCGGTGGTGACAGTATCGCGGACGTCGGTCCGAGGAAGCGGGTCGTTGTAGATCGCGACGTTGGTGGGGAAGGTGTCGAAGGAGGCCGTGTCGGAGTCGACAGGCATCGGGTCGGTGGAGCCAACCGACTCCAGATCTACAGCGGGCTCGCTGGAGACATGGAGCTGGCCGAGGAGGTTGGCGAGGTGGTCAGTGCCCGCATCGGAGGCGAGCTCGTCGGAGATGAGGGTTTCATCGAGGAGATTGGCGAGGCTGCTCGCCGCGCAGATGCTGGTGACGCCTTGCAGTGCGTCGGGGCAAGCGCCATCGGGCGTGCCGGGTTGGCTACGCTCACTGGGGAGGAAGAGGGTTCCCGTCCAGAACAGGTCTCCGGACAACGATGCACCTGGCCCCACAGTGGGTGCCAAATGTCGGGTGGTAGGTGTGACATATGCCAACGGGTGGCTTATCATTGTGGGAGCCAGTAAGACGTCACCGGTGCCTGGAAACGGGATGAGGCGAAGACATGCACGCCGGCGAATCTTACCTAGCTTCGGGGCTCTCCGTGGAGATAACACCCCTACTGCTGCTCTGCGGGGTCTTCGCATGATCACTAGATGGGAAAGTAGCTACACAATGCTCCTTGAGCTGTTCGGTGGGAGGAGGAAGAAGGGCACGGCTAGCTTGCTTCTTCTCCTTGTGTGGTGTCTAAAACTAGCTGGGGGTTCCAACCCTTTGCATGGGTGCCCCGGGGGGTTTATATAGGCCTACCCCCCGGGGGTACAATGGTAATCCGACTGGGCGCGGGGCCCAGCCATCTGTGACTGCGCTTGCCAGCTTCTGCGCCGGCTGCTGGGGCCCGTCGATTGGTGGGTCCCGCCGGCTGCCGGCCCCTTGGTCGACAGGCAGGCCCCACTGTCCAGGACCTGGTCGGCGGCTGGTTACTGTTGCTCTATCTTGGTGACGTGGGCTTCGTCGAGGTAGGCGTGGCTACAGTGCCGCCGCCCGGCGGGCGATCGCTGTAGCCTCACCGGGTCTTGTCTCCTTAATGGGGCGTCTCCTTTGAGGGAGGCGGCAAGCTGGCTGCGGGGAGCCGGCTCTGTCTTGGGCCGACTGGGGGAGGCGTGGCCGCCTTCGGGTGTCTCTCTGCCCGAAGGGGCCCACCGCCCGTGGGCCATACTGGCAGCCCATCGTGGATGGCATCAGGGTCATCATGGCAACAGTGTTGCGCCGGACGGGTCATGGTCACCCGTACGGCGCACTGTGCCGATCGTGCTCCGGGATTTGGGGGTGGCAGGCTTTGCTGTAGCCATGCCCCGTCTCATCGCCGCTAGGTGGATGCAAACTTTGAGGGTACGGTCTCGACCGCTTTATGGGAGCCGGCTTCTTGGAGTCGGCCTCCTCGCGGCCGGCTTCTCGAAGTCGGCCCTCCCATGGCTTTCTTCAGGGCTAAAGTTGGGCCGCCTTCCGAAAGCCGGCCTGGGTGACAGCCAGCAAGGGGAAGGCGGCCCCATGTCTTGGATTCTTGAGAGCCGGATGGGCTCGTAATTTTTTCAGAAGGGCCAGGGGAAGCCGGCTAGGCTACCCATGGCTATTTACTCCGACAGTGCAAACGTGGGCTGCTTCACCACACACTAGATTATAGATCCACAAAAACAAGCATACATATAGGGAGTATTGAGTAATGTGCATGATATGAATAAGGAATTTGGTTTTACAAGTAAAACTTGGACTTACGGTTGTTGCGAACATGCATTTTGATAGAAACAGCAAACTAAATAGCAGTAAACGATAGGGAGTATGAGCAAATTAAACAGCAGTTGAGGATAAAGGCTTTAGAAGGACTGGCTTACATTAAAAGTTAACACTGGCTTTATAATGTCCTTCTCCATGTCAAGGGAAGGATAACTCAAGAATTTCAGCACAGAATCTTCTTCATAAGCATTGTCTGTACTCTACATTTTGTAGAGAGTAATTATAGATATGATAATACTGGAAGGGATAGAGGATAATGAAGATAAGATGCAGATTGATGCTACATAATCATCTACCAATCCCTGGAAGTACAAGCGTTACAGGACAAAATGTACTGATAAGAGCAATGGGCTACACTTTTGCACTGGCATTTTCTGTGTATTCAACTTTTTGGTAAGATTAAATATAGATCTGATATTTTTTAGTAAATGGTGGGCGGGGGAGATAAGATGTAGAATGCTACACAATGAACCAGTCCCTCTTCCTATAATACAAGAGTGTTTTGAACACTGGTGTACTATACAAAATGTTCTTATATTATAGGACGGGGGGAGTAGCTGTTAATGTAAGTACAATGATAGATGACATATCATAGACGCTTTCTGTCCAATGAATAGATGACATCTGTCCCAACGGTGAGCCAACTTATTTTTTCTGAAGAATACTCAATCCAGGCCTACTTATTTTTGTACGCCCTGATGGGCTCCAACTCTTTCAAGACGCCTGCAAATCTTGAAAGTAATATGAAATGATTTGTCAAAAAAAGTAATATGAAATGGGTTGTAAATATAAAAACAGATGACAAATTGGCAATTACTTTATAATTTCTAAAAATTTTCACATGTTCAGATTCCTATTTCACTGGGCTTTAACCTAATTTAAATATATCTTCAAAGTACTTTAAATCTGGCTCGATATTTCGGTATTAAAAATAGTTTGGAACCCACAGAAATATACGAAATTTTGTTTAAATTTTTAACCCTGGCCATGGCCAACAAAAAAAAGGACCGCAATAAATTGCATAACAGTTGTAATGAGCTATATATAAATTATTAAAAAAATAGGGAATGGTCTGACTTATGGGCCTATTAAGTTGACATGTATGCAAGATATTTTTTACTTATTATATACGTCAACAAAGGATTCTAGCAGACGTAACCGTTGGATGTTAATCCAACGGCCATCGCGTTTCTTCAATCTCTGATCTTCTTACTCCAGCCGCCAAATCCAGCGCCGGTGGGACCGCCTGCTCCCGCTTCCCGTGGCCGGCTGTGCTGCCGCGCAGGCCTCACATCCCTTACTACTCCCACCACTGGCCATGCCATCCCTCTACTCACCAACATCCCTCCACTGATGTGGCTTCGCCGCCTCCGGGTCATTCCCTTCCTGGGTCTCGCCGCCGTCCATCGCGCTCGTGTTCTGGGCACGGCGTGGTCAACATTGTCAACAAACGACAACATCGGAAGAGGGACGTACATGGAGAGGCTGACAGTTGGGCCCACATGGTCCATGGCCGCACGCAAGCAAGTACTTACCTCCTTATTACGCCAAAAAGAATGAATACACCAGCTGACAGCTCGGACCCACCAGCTATATCTTCGCACGCAAGGAAGTGCCTCCTTACTATGCACAAAAAATGAATACTCCCCCTGCTAGCTGGGACCCACCATAGTGGGAGCCTGACTGGTGGGCCTACTAGTTGACGCGGACGGAGGGCTTTGTCAACTTGGTCAACAAACGATTCTATCACCAGTGACCATTAGATTGTTAACATCCAATGGTCGTCCTGCTTCTTGGACCTCTGATTTTCTTGCTCCAGCCATCCAAACCACAGCGTGCTCTTGCTTCCCAAGGCCAGTTGTGCTGCCACAGAGGCCTAACCGCCCTCTACTACTCCCACCGCTGGCCAGGCCCTACGACGATGGCAGCCTCAAACTGAAGCCGAACCAGTGAACCCTCCTACTCCTCTCCGTGTGGGCATCCACTACCGCATCTTTCCCGGCTCTGCGTCGTCCCCTTCCTAGGCCTCGTCGTTCATACGTCTCCAACGAATCTATAATTTTTTTATGTATTCATGCCATGTTTATAATATTTTTACATGATTTTGGTATGATTTTGTTAGAACTAACCCAGACTGACGTTGTTTTCAATAGAACTATTGTGGTGTTGTTTTTGTGCAGAAATAAAAAGTTCTCGGAATGCGCTAAAAATCAACGGATATTTTTCTAGAAAATATAAAAAATACTGGAATGAAAAGTTACCAGAGGGGAGTCCCATAGGATCCATGAGGGTGGAGGGCGCGCCCACCCCCCTTGGGCATGCCTTTGTGCCTCGTGGACTCTCCATGGGGCCCCCTAACTTGTTCTCGATGCCAACCTTTCCTATAAATCCCCAAACCTCCAGAAAATAACCTAGATCGGGAGTTCCGCCGCCGCAAGGCTCTGTAGCCACCAAAAATCAATCGAGACCCTGTTCCGGCACCCTGTCGGAGGGGGGATCCATCACCGATGGCCACCTTTATCATCCCGGTGCTCTCCATGACGAGGAGGGAGTAGTTCACGCTCAGCGCTAAGGGTATGTACCAGTAGCTATGTGTTTGATCTCTCTCTCTCTCTCGTGTTCTTGATGTGGCACTGTAAGTGCATCTAGTGCCACCCCTAGTTGGTTTTGGAGTATTGACGACAAACCTAGTTGAGGGACTGATGTGTTTGTGAGAATTGCAGGATAACACAGGTAGAAGTCCCTCATTGATTCGGTTTTCCTACCAGAGATGACCCCTAAAAATGTATGAAGACATTGATGTCAAAAGGTGGTATATGAACATATTCTCATTGAAGACTATGACAAGAGAAGACATCGCATGAAGCCTATGGAGCTCGAAGACTTAGATCTTTTGTAGTTATGTTTCTTCTTTGTTGAGTCATAGGAACCATCGTACTATTAAGTGGGGTCCAAGTGAACCAGTCAGAATGACTGAAGTGATGCTTAACCAAAACCTATGTCTTCGAGTGAAGACTATGAGAGCAAATCTTGTCTAGAGTCGGACAAGTCAGCTTTACTTGTAGCCCAAGTAAAGTGGCCGTGTGTGTTTGAAACCTAACCATTGGAACACGTGTCAGTTCCTTAGTGACCCAGGGTCATTTCGGACAAATCAGGTCGGGTTGCGTAGTGGCTATAAATAGCCCACCCCCACAACCATAAACGGTTGGCTGCTCAGAGTTAGTGTACGGCTTTTGTCGTTTGAGAGCAACCCACCTCGAAGCCTTTGAGAGAGAATTCCTTGCGAGGATAAAGCCCTAACCACCCAGAGCCAAAGAGTGTTAGGCATCACTTAAGTCTTCTGTCTGTGTGATCTGAAGACTTATTACACTTGAGGACTGTGAATCCTCCAGCCGGTTAGGCGTCGCGTTCTGAGCATCCAAGAGACATTGTGGATTGCCGGTGAACGAAGTCTGTGAAGGTTTGGGAGTCTACCTTGAAGACTTACCAGAGTGATTGGGCGAGGTCTGTGTGACCTTAGCTCAAGGGGAATACGGTGAGGATTGGGTGTCCTGAGCTGCGTGTTCAGGACTGGGTATCCGGGACTGTGTGTCCTCAGGTTTAAATACCTAGCCGCCATAACTAGACGTACAGTTGTCACAGCAACTGGAACTGGTCCAACAAATTATTGTCTTCAATGAGTCACTGGTTTCATCCTTCCCTTCCCTTTACTTACTGTTGGTTCTTGTGAAGTCATTGTATGATTGCACTATCTTTTGTCTTCACTGAGTGACTGTGTGTTCTGTTTGGCTTCATAATATCTTCCTACCTGATCCTTACTACATTGCTGCTATTAGTCATTGTGCTTTCACTCCATTGAATACTTGACTATGGTTTGCCTAGTGTAGTCTACCTTCCGCTGCATGGTAATAGGTTTATTTCTCTCGTTTGTCTTCATAACTTCCACGTTTTGAAGACTTTCATAAAAATCGCCTATTCACCCCCCTCTAGTCGATATGACGCATTTTCAATTGGTATCAGAGCAAGGTACTCCCTTGTTCTGTGTGATTCGGTTTAACCACATGGAATTTTAGCTATGTCGACTGCAGGGATAATTAAAGTCTCCGCTACGTGCCCCGTCTTCGATGGAACTAAATATCCCTACTGGAAGAATAAGATGCGCATGCATCTTGAAGTTATTGACGTCGACCTATGGTATGTCATCAAGAACGGCGTTCCCAAGGCTGGAGAAGGTGTCACTGCTGCTGATGTCAAGAAGTTCGTTCAACTGGACTCTACTGCCAAGAATATCATCTGTGGTCATCTGACCAAAGGATAGTATGGCCGTGTGAGTGCTTTGGAAACATCTAAGCTAGTCTGGGACTGGCTCTCCAAGGTCAACGAAGGCGTCTCAACCCAGAGAGATCAGAGAATCAGTGTTCTTTGCAACCTCTTCAACCGCTTCAAGCGAAATGACAATGAGAATGTCCAGCTCACGTTTGATCGACTCACTGACATCACAAATGAGCTTCAAGCCCTCGGCGCTACTAAGATTACCAAGCATGAAGTCATCAAGACACTACTGAGATCACTTGACAGTTCGTTTGACACCCTAGCCCTGATGATTCAAGAACGTCCTGATTTCAAGACACTCGATCCGTTTGACATACTTGAGAGGCTCAACACACATGAGTTTCAGCTTTCTGAGAAAAGAGATATCTATGGTCCAAACTATGGGCGAACTCGTGCCTTGAAGGCAAAAGCTGTCTCCTCATCTGAAGAAGAATCTGACAGCAGTTCTGATGATCCTGAAGACATTGGAAGGGAACTTGATATGCTTGTGAAGAAGTTCCAAAAATTCACCAAGAAGAAAGGTTTCAGAAAGTCTTCACGATCAAGGTCAAGGAATGATGACGCTTCTGCTCATGACTACAAGAAGAAAACATGTCACAAGTGCAAGAAACCTGGCCACTTCATCCCTGAGTGTCCGCAGTGGGACAATGAGAACAAAAAGAAGAAGAAGAGCAAGGAATATGACTCTGACGACAAGAAGAAGAAGAAATACTCAAAGTCTTCTTCCAAGTCTTCCTCAAAGTCTTCATCACACAAGAAGAGCTCATCTAGCAAGGCACGTGCGTTTGTTGGCAAGGAAATGGATTCAGAAGAGGAGTCCGCTTCTGAGGAGGCGGAGGTGGAGTCTGAGGAGGAGTCCGATTCTGGCGTTGCAAGTCTGGCTACAGCATACGTTGCCAAGTCCATCTTCAACACTGAAGACAATGACTTCATCACCGACACCGATGCAAATGACAAGGACTACTCCGCTCCTACCTACTGCTTCATGGCACGCGGTGCCAAGGTAAACACACGCACTACTCACTATCAAACATCTAGTGATGATGACTCTGATTGTGGTTCAAAACCCAGCTACAAAACACTTGCTAAAATTGCAACTAAACAACAGAAAGCCATGGAACATATTCAAAAACTGTTAGACAAAAGCGATGATCTATTAGGCGCTGAAATGACTCGATCTGAGTCCTTAATTGAAGACATAAAAAATCTTCACGTTAAGTATGAGGAGCTTGAAAGTCGTCATGAAACGCTCTCAACAACTCTTGAAAAGCTTTCCTGTGATTGTCTTCAAAGGAAGCAAGATCTTGAGAAACTGAGAGCGGCTCATGAAGATCTTCAAAAGGAAAATGAGTCACTTCGCGCCAAACAGATCAGTTCCGCTCAGGAAGGATTTGAACCACCATGTCTTAAATGCATTGAGCATGACAATGCTACTTCTGTTGTTGAGTGTTCTACTGCTACTACTGTTGCAATATCTTCAACTATTGATGTGGTAACTAACCCCTCTGCTGAGGATACCACTACTATTGTTGACGAGAATGCTAGGTTGAAGACATTGCTTGAAACAGGGATGTACAAAAGTCTAAAAGGGCATCAGACACTATGTGATGTCCTTAAAAGGCAGATCTTGAACCGAAACCCTAGGAAAGAGGGTGTTGGGTTCGTAAGGAAAATGAATGCTGATGGCTCTTACTGGAGACCTGAGCAGTACCCCAAAACCACATGGGTTGCTGCAAAGGGACCTTCAGCAGATTCATCCAATCTATCTGGCTTCACTTGTGCTAACCCCATTGTCATTGATGAATCCTTTGATGCAAACTATGAACTGTTTAAGAATCAGAATGGTGAAGTGCTTGCCAGGTATATTGGTACTAACTACAAGAATGGGCCGCCTATGAAGAAGATCTGGGTACCGAAAAAGTGTCTGGAGAATCTTCCTGTGAATGTCATCATGACACCACAGGTGAAGAAGACAAACCCCAGACCACAGGCATCATACGGTCCAAAGGCTTCATACATACAGAGGACTCACCTGAGTCGCACTAACGCAAATGTTTTGCAGGGAAACCATACTCAGGCCTATGAATATGAGCGCGGTTCATTAAACCGCCATGTTCATAAGACCAAGAACTATTCTGCTTATTCTTATGAATACTATTGTCCACCTGCAAGACTGTTTGCTAGGGCTCCAAAGCCAAAGTTCTCAGATGCTGCACTTAGACTTATTGCTTCTAAGCCACCCTTGAAGATGTGGGTGGCTAAGAAAGCTTAACTCTCTTTTGCAGGGAAAGGTCTCCAGCAGAAAACCAAAATCGTCTGATGCTATTGCTGGGGACCTTAAACATCTTGTAGGGTGCAAGATCAAATGCCCGAATGGTCTTACTATGTACTTCGTTCCTGAATCGCTTGCTACTCTCCCTATTAGTCCTAATCTGGATCTAAGCTTTCATAACCCACTGGTTCGTCAAATGTTTTTGCTTCACAATTCTCTTCGTGAAGCCTATCCCCCTAACTGCACTGTAGGGTATGACACCAGCATCTTCAGAATGGATTATTGATAGTGGGTGTACCAATCACATGACTGGCAAAAGAAGCCTTCTTATGGACTCAACCTTACATCCATCCGACAAGAGTCACATCACATTTGCTGACACTGGTAAAAGTAAGGTATTGGGTCTAGGTAGAGTTGCAATCTCAAAGGATCAACATATGGATAACGTCATGCTTGTTGAATCCCTTGGCTTCAACTTAATGTCTGTCTCAATGCTTTGCGATTTGAACATGATCGTAATGTTTGGAAAATATCGATGCCTTGTTCTAATAGAATCTGACAAGTCTCTAGTGTTTGAAGGGTATCGGAAAGATGATTTATACGTGGTAGATTTCTCAGCAGGACCACAGCTTACCGTATGTCTTCTAGCAAAAGCTTCAGAATGCTGGCTCTAGCATCGGAGGCTAGGGCATGCTGGTATGAGGAACCTCCACACCCTTGCAAAGAAGAAGCATGTCATAGGCATCGAGGGTGTCAAGTTCAAGAAAGATCACTTATGCGGTGCCTGTGAAGCAGGAAAGATGACGAGGGCCAAACATCCCTCGAAGACAATCATGACAACCACTCGACCCTTCGAACTGCTCCACATGGATCTTTTCGGTCCCACTCATTACTCAACTCTTACTACTACTGCTTGTCTCTATGGCTTTATCATTGTTAATGATTATTCTAGATATACTTGGGTGCACATAATCCTCTACAAGACTGAAGTGCAGGATGTCTTCAGACACTTCGCCAATCGAGCAATGAACAACTATGGCGCCAAGATAAAGCACATCATAAGTGATAATGACACTGAATTCAAGAACACTGGCCTTGATACGTATCTTGATACTTTGGGCATCACACATGAATTCTCAGCTCCGTACACGCCACAGCAGAATGGCATCGTCGAACGCAAGAAGAGAACACTCATTGAGATGGCCCGAACAATACTAGATGAATACAAGACTCCAAGAAAATTCTGGCCTGAAGCCATTGATACTGCATGCCATAGAATCAATCGTGTTTATCTTCGTAAGCTTCTGAACAAGACATCTTATGAGCTCCTTACTGGCAAGAAGCCAAATGTAAGTTACTTCAGAGTATTTGGAGCCAGGTGCTGGATCAAGGATCCACATCACACTTCAAAATTTGCACCAAAAGCACATGAGGGTTTTATGCTTGGATATGGAAAGGATTCACACTCCTACAGAGTCTTCAATCTCTTTCATTATAAAGTGGTTGAAACAGTGGATGTGCGGTTTGATGAGACTAACAGTTCACAAAGAGAGCACCTGCCAAATGTGCTAGATGAAGTTCCATCCAGCGAATCAATCAAGCTAATGGGAACTGGAGAAATCATACCCTCTGAAGCTCAACCTGAAGAGGAACTTATCATCTCCGCACCTGATCAACCTGAAGACAATGCTCAGCCTGAAGACAATCCCACTAACAATGACAATGATCAGCAAGAGCAAAATCTTCGCCCTGTACATCCTCGTGTTGCCAATGAAGTGCAGATTGAGAGAATAATTGATAGCATTAATGCACCTGGTCCGCTCACTCGTTCAAGGGCAACTCAGCTAGCAAATTTCTGTGGGCACTTCGCATTCGTCTCAATAACAGAACCCAAGAAAGTTGAAGAGGCCTTCATGGAACCTGAATGGATTCAAGCTATGCAAGAAGAGCTTCAACAGTTTGAGCTGAATAATGTATGGGAACTGGTTAAGCATCCTGATCCTCGGAAGCACAATATAATAGGCACCAAATGGATATACCGCAACAAGCAAGACGAGCATGGTCAAGTTGTCAGAAACAAAGCTTGTACCGTTGCTCAAGGATATACTCAAGTGGAAGGCATTGACTTCGATGAAACATTTGCTCCTGTGGCTCGACTTGAAGCCATACGCATACTGCTGGCCTATGCAAATCATCATAACATACTTCTATATCAAATGGATGTGAAGAGCGCCTTTCTCAATGGCAAGATTGAAGAAGAAGTGTATGTTGCACAACCGCGTGGCTTTGAAGATCCAAAACATCCTGACATGGTGTACAAGCTCAACAAGGCACTGTATGGCCTCAACAAGCCCCTCGGGCTTGGTATGACACACTCAAATACTTCCTGAAGAGCAAAGGCTTCATACCTGGTTCCCTCGACCCCACTCTCTTCACGAAGACATATGATGGTGAACTGTTTGTGTGCCAAATATATGTGGATGACATCATCTTCGGCTGCACCAATCAGAAGTATAGTGAAGAGTTTGGATATATGATGCAAGAGCAATATCAGATGTCCATGATGGGAGAGCTGAAGTTCTTCCTCGGTCTTCAAATATGACAGCAACGCAACGACATCTTCATATCTCAAGAGAAGTATCTCAAAGATTGCCTGAAGAAGTTCGGTATGCAAGACTGCAAAGGCTTCACGACGCCAATGCCAGCCAAACATCATCTGGGTCCCGACAACAATGGTAAAGAGTTCGATCAAAAGGTATACCGCTCCATGATTGGTTCTTTACTTTATCTATGTGCATCTAGGCCAGATATTATGCTTAGTGTTTGCATGTGTGCTCGATTCCAAGCGGCACCAAAGGAGTCGCGTCACCTAGCTGTGAAGCGAATTCTTCGATATTTGGCTCACACCCCAACTCTAGGATTATGGTATCCAAAGGGCTCAGAGTTTGATCTGGTTGGATTCTCGGATGCTGACTATGCTGGTGACAAGGTGGATCGCAAGTCTACATCAGGCACATGTCATTTTCTAGGACGATCGCTTGTATGTTGGTCTTCAAAGAAGCAGAACTGTGTATCTCTCTCCACTGCTGAATCCGAATACATTGCTGCTGGATCTTGTTGTGCTCAGCTTTTGTGGATGAAGCAAACACTCAAGGACTATGGCATTCATCTGAGGCAAGTGCCACTCTACTACGACAATGAAAGCGCCGTCAAGATTGCCAACAACCCAGTTCAGCACTCGAAGACAAAGCACATTGAAATTCGTCATCACTTTCTCAGAGATCATGTTGTGAAGGAAGATATTGATATCATACACGTCAACACTGAATAGCAATTGGCAGATATCTTCACCAAGCCCTTGGATGAGAAGAGATTTTGCAAGTTACGGTGTGAGCTAAATATCTTGGAATCCTCAAATGTCCTGTGATCAGGCACACATCCTAACACTTATGCATATTGATGACTTAGATGTGCAACACACGAAGTAAAGTACATCTTCAATCAATGAAGACATACATTCTAAGTGTGAATACATTAATGTGGAATTTGACTTCGGAGCGCCACGATAATTGTGCGCTGCGTCTGGGTCTAATACTTCCTATACGGTGGGTAACGCCACCACCAAATGTTTTGTTTGAAGTGTTTCACTCATGGCGTTACATTTGCTATGTCTTCACATTTGGTTTGGCTTCAATCTCAACATGTCTTCATGATTATCTTCACTATGTTGAATATATATATATATATATACTAGTGTTCTGTCCTCTACAGCGTTCACTTATAGCTATGTCTTCTTGTTGAATCTTTTGAACTAAGTGAATGTGATCGGACCCTAACCTCTCTATGCTTTCTATCTCAAACTCTATCCCTCCAAGGCATATGCATTCTATTGAAACTGTCAAATGTCTTCTCTGCGTCCTTGTCAGCAGAAGATACAGAGACAAACATTAAGTCTGTTTTCAATGCTTATTCCTTCACCCGAAACCCGGAGAAGTCGGAACGACCACCCGAGAATCCAGGCATGCGTGGGACGTGGAACAACCTCTGACATGCTGCATGATGGCCACGTGTTCCTCATATGTGAATCGCCAGGGGCACCTGTGTAATAACACTGAGTCGCCCCTGTACCTATAAATACACGCCTCACCGCAGTCATAATCTCTTCTTCCACTCTCGCACGAACCCTAGCGCCACCGCTAGCTCTCGACGACGCCGGCGACGAAGCGCTTCGCCGTCGCAACCTCTCCGATGCCGTCCTCACGCCGACCGCGGATATCGTCCTCTCCGCCGTCACCGTAGGTGTCCTCCATCGCCAAGTTAGGGCACGGACGATCGAACTGCTCGGCCTCCTCTTCCACTCCGTCTAGCAGTTCTGCGTGTGGTAAATAAAACTTCCTTTTTACGGCCCCGTTGATCCTATAGCTTTATCACTTTCTACCACAAGCAGTTTCTATTCACACAAGTTGGATCTCTTTCATACTGCATCTCATAACATGCCTAGTATATTCACTTATGCTTCACAAAGTAGTTAGATTCCTCACTTGTACTGATCTCTGGATTCGTACAAATCTGGAACCAACTCCTTATTTATGAGTGAATGTCTTCGCACGATGAGGTCAATGTCTTCTAAAGTGATTTATCTTCAAAATCTTCTGAGAATGCATATGACCTCTTCCCCTTCCCTCGCACCTTAATGCTGTCACAGGTACATGTTCGTGGGAGAATCCCTTGGTTCTCATAGTCTGCATTCATTTGCAGAATTCTTACAGCATCATATAAATTCTCCCGAAGCCAGTTCCTGTTTTTCCAGCAAGGGAAAACCTTTGAAGCCTTTGAACATATTGAAGCCTTTCAGTTTAAAATTCATGGCTTCAGAGAAATCTGCAAGGAAGGGAGGCAGACAGCGTCGTGGCGGAACATCAAGAGATCTACCTGATGACCTCTTAGAACTTTACAAGACAGATCCTGAAGAGGATTATAATCAGCGCAAGACCCAAATCCAGTGGATTCGAAGATATTAGGCAGAACAATGGTTCAAATACCGGTTTGTGACCCAAGAATATGCTAAGAAAAATGCCATCAAGCGACCGTGGGGAGACATCCTATATAAGAATCTTCAACCCAGGTCCAGAGAAGAAGCCATTGAACAAGGCTTCTATCCCTGCATGGTTCGTGGGCCACGGCCTGCAGATGCACACCCATCGTCACTACTATGGTGCCGTGACGACAATCTGTTCAAGCGCAACTTCCAGTTTGCCAAGAACTCAGCAAAGCAGAACAAGAAGTCTTTGGGATTAGAGTTCAACCCCGGTCCCTCTGCTCCCCGTGCCGATGGAACTCGCGAAGCTGAACCCAATCTTCTTGGGCCCTTCTAAAACCTTGAAGGTCTCATCACCCATATCGTGGTTCAAGGGACTACCGTGAATGAGCCTGTAGATGACGCTGAATCAGATGAAGCGCCTGCAGCGCCGAAGCCAAAGAAGCTGAAGCAGCCAAAAGCTTCAAAGCGTGCCTCTACACCAAAAATCTCACGGGCGAAGCCACTGGCCACTGCACCTCCTGAAGATAGTGTGCAGTCTGAAGATTTGTCACGCATCTCCAAGCCCCAGAAGGTCAAGAGGCCTCTGCCACACATCGGCCAAGAACTGACAGCTGCTGCCATTCTGCGAAACGATGCCATTGATCTGTCCAGTGATGAAGATCTTGCAGATGACGCTCTTGAGAAACTCATCAAGAGCAAAGAAGAAGCAGAAATCTTCAATGATATGCCTCTCTTTGACGTGACAATCATCCACAACTTCATTGATGAGTGGTTTGACACGCCCAACATCAGCTTCGAAGATCTGCAACTACCAATTGGCCTCAGTGTCGCCTTCCATGGTGCCATTGCTTCAGAATTAGCTATCGCCCAGCACATTGTTGAACTGAAGCAAAAGGTTGACTTTGAGAAAGCTCAGTTCAAGAAGCATATGGCCAAGCTCAGCATGCAAGAGGTGAAAAACTTCAAGATTATGCTGCACGAGCTCAAAGAAGCCTTTCTCAAGAAACGTGCAGAAGCTCAGGGTTCTCGGGAGCGCATGAAGAGCCTGGCTGACAAGTGTATGCAAGGCTACAACAAGGCTGAGAAGCGCAAGGCCCTTGGGCGTCCGGGCATTGATCCTAGGATGGCTGCTAAGCAGAAGAAGAAGCCCACTGTGGCCGAACCCAATGCACCAAGGCAGGAAGCAGATCCCATTGTCTTCCCAACTAGCATGACTGGCTCGAAGCCAAAGGCTCGGTCAACCGCTTCAGAGCTGAAGAAGACGAGGACTGCTGAGGCTGAAGCAAGGAAGAGGAAACATCCTGAAGCCTCTGCTACTGCCCCCTCCAAGAAGAAGCGGAAGACCAAGAAGTAACGGGCTGCTCCCATAGAGCCCTTGATTGTTGAACCCATCTCCATGGTTCGCCCTGACACTGAACCTCAAGAATGTCAACTGACTGTCCATGAGCCTGCTTTCACAGAGGCTCATGAAGCTGAAGACTTTCCAGCAGCTGATCCCATCGCTGCTGAAGACATTGGTCACCATGACCATGTTGAAGATGATGCAGTTCTTCCTCAGCTCGAGCACCAACAGGTATCATCGCCTGTGCGAACGCACAGCGAACTCATCAGCATTGGTCGTCCTCTGACGCCAATTGCTCAGGATGCATCATGGGTGGATTGCCCACAAGCATAAGAGGAAGAAGACTTTGAGGCCTAGCCAACTCCAACTCCACAGGCATCGCCAGCGTTACGCAGGCTTTGCAAAGGACCAAGGCCTCCAGTCTCTAAGTCTGAAGCTAAAGCTGCTGAAGACATTCCGGCTGCATCAGCCGATGAAGAAGAAACCCCAAAAGCTGCTACTCCCCCGTCCCACCAAGAAGTTGTTCTCGAGGAGAACGTGACTGTGACCGACCCTCCAACTTGTCAAGTGGAGGTTGAGAATCTTGAGGCTGCCACCACCAACACCAATGAAGCCACTGACGCTGTCATGGCTGAAGCTAATGAGGAGCCTTCACCAACCCAAGCACTAGAAGTCAGCGAAGCCACTGATCCCACTGCTTCTATTCCTGCGCCTGCTGCTGGTCCTCAGTTCGACTATCATGTTGAGCACATGCGTCAGGTACAGAAGCCAATCCCGAGATTGCCCAGGTTTCCAGGTCCTGCATCAGCACCTGGATCCTTCAATGTCAATGGCTTCAGAGCAGACAACACTTTCTTCAATAGCTCCAGGAACCCCTACTCAAGGGAAAGAATATCATCTGATCGGTTCTGGAGCTATCCGCAGCGAAGCTATTACTCCTGCATTCTATACAATCAAGGTTGCATCTTCCCACACAAGCGTCTTGACATTGAAGCAATAGTTGGTCTGCCCTGCCTGGAAGAAGCTCTGGATTGCTTCAAAGAGGTTGGATTGCTGCCGTTCGTCATCGACCAAGAGCATTGGAATGAAGAGTTGCTGCTCCAATTCTATGCCACACTTCACATCCGCGGGTACAACAGAGATCCGAAGACTTGGGTCCTAGAGTGGATGACAGGAAACGTGCATCACGAAGCCAAAGCCTTTGACATCATTGAGCTCACTGGTCTACCCACTCCTAGCGATCTCTACGAAACTGGCTGTCAGATTCACAGTGAAGCTGTGGAAAGCACCTTTCAGAAGCCTGAACCCAACATGAGTCAGATGCTCAGTATGATGAAGCCATTGCCCCAAGATGTTGCATATCCCAAAGAGTTCTTTGTTGAAGACCTTGAGTATCTGCCAAGGACTATTTATCACATCATAAGGCGAACTCTCTGGCCCATCAAAGGACACTTTCCACATGCCAAGCTGGAAGGTGCAATGAAGACCTTGGTCTTCTATATTCTTCATGGCAAATGCTTCAATGCACAGGACTTCTTCATCCGTGAACTTGCTGCATCAGGCTCTGATCTTTTTGGCTTGAAGTTCTATGCTCCATGGATAATGCGGCTGATCAAACTCCACTCCGCTATCTCATATCAGCCATCTGCTCACAATCATCGGATCTTTCTGCCTGATGTGGATATTCTATCGAAGCCATTTATCCTGAGCCTGCCAAGGAACCTCTAAGTCTTCAGAATGCAGAGCATCAAAGTTTTTCTCAGAATATTGAAGGAGTTGAAGCAGTCACTCGTGTGTATCCTTTGGCTGGAACTACACGTGCACCACATCCTACCCTTACTGAAGCCATCGACAGCACAACTGCCCAACGACCCAAGAAGCGCACTCGTGTTCTTAATGACCGAGAGCTTCTGGTGGCTCTTCATCAGAAACAGGATAGGCATCATGACTGGCTGAAGCGCCAAATGCAAAGCCTCTTGGTGGATGTCAGCCGCATTCAGAATCTTGCCACCAAGAATGCTTTTGTTGCCCATGAAACCTCTCGACGCACATGGAAAGGACTGACGCTGATGTGCTCTGAAGATGCTCTTCAAGAGGATGGCTTCTCTGAACGCTTCAAGTTTGACTCCACACCTCCTCGAAGGGCAGTGCTGCGACGAACTCCATCTCTCGAAGACTCTGAGTTCTCTTCCTCTGCTGCAACTGTGAATGCCAGAGTGATCGAGAATGAGTAGATGTTCTATGTCTTCAAACCTTTTTGGTCCTTACTGACAAAAGGGGGAGAAGCATATGAGTTTGATAGTCTTCAAGCGGGTCCATATGGGCGGGTGCTTTATATTTTGCTTAGTGTTTACAACTCTCAGTTTGATACATTTGGTTCTTTGAGTTGTAACACTTATTTGCTATTCTGTGATGCGATGATAAATTCCGCATGTGCGACGATAAATTCCGCACTTAGATCATTTTACAGACGTCCATTTTCCATTATGCATGTCATTATCTTCACATACCTTCACATGCATAGTGGATTGTCATCATAAGTTGAAGAGGATCTCCACAAGCACAACCTGCCATGTGCATTTGCATTCCAAAAGCAAATTACTTATATGCACATCTTCAGGGGGAGCCCTTGCAACTTATGAATACAATTCCTTATCCTTTACAATTTCACATATTATATTCCCCGTTGAAAACTTCAACTAGTTTGTCATCAATCACCAAAAAGGGGGAGATTGTAAGTGCATCTAGTGCCACCCCTAGTTGGTTTTGGAGTATTGACGACAAACCTAGTTGAGGGACTGATGTGTTTGTGAGAATTGCAGGATAACACAGGTAGAATTCCCTCATTGATTCGGTTTTCCTACCAGAGATGACCCCTAAAAATGTATGAAGACATTGATGTTAAAAGGTGGTATATGAAGATATTCTCATTGAAGACTATGACAAGAGAAGACATCGCATGAAGTCTATGGAGCTCGAAGACTTAGATCTTTTGTAGTTCCGTTTCTTCTTTGTTGAGTCATAGGAACCACCATACTGTTAAGTGGGGTCCAAGTGAAAAAGTCAGAATGACTGAAGTGATGCTTAACCAAAACCTATGTCTTCGAGTGAAGACTATGAGAGCAAATCTTGTCCAGAGTCGGACAAGTCAGCTTTACTTGTAGCCCAAGTAAAGTGGTCGTGTGTGTTTGAAATCTGACCGTTGGAACACGTGTCAGTTCCTTAGTGACCCAGGGTCATTTCGAACAAATCAGGTCGGGTTGCCTAGTGGCTATAAATAGCCCACCCCCTACAAGCATAAACGGTTGGCTGCTCAGAGTTAGTGTACGGCTTTTGTCGTTTGAGAGAAACCCACCTCGAAGCCTTTGAGAGAGAATTCCTTGCGAGGATAAAGCCCTAACCATCCAGAGCCAAAGAGTGTTAGGCATCACTTAAGTCTTCTTGTCTGTGTGATCTGAAGACTTATTACACTTGAGGACTGTGAATCCTCCAGCCGGTTAGGCATCGCGTTTTGAGCATCCAAGAGACATTGTGGATTGCCGGTGAACGAAGTCTGTGAAGGTTTAGGAGTCTACCTTGAAGACTTACCAGAGTGATTGGGCGAGGTCTGTGTGACCTTAGCTCAAGGGGAATACGGTGAGGACTGGGTGTCCTGAGCTGCGTGTTTAGGACTGTGTGTCCGGGACTGTGTGTCCTCAGGTTTAAATACCTAGCCGCCCTAAGCAGACGTACAATTGTCATAGCAACTGGAACTGGTCCAACAAATTATTGTCTTCAACGAGTCACTGGTTTCATCCTTCCCTTCCCTTTACTTACTGTTGGTTCTTGTGAAGTCATTGTATGATTGCACTATCTTTTGTCTTCACTGAGTGACTGCGTGTTCTGTTTGGCTTCATAATATCTTCCTACCTGATCCTTACTACATTGTTGCTATTAGTCATTGTGCTTTCACTCCATTGAATACTTGACTATGGTTTGCCTAGTGTAGTCTACCTTCCGCTGCATGGTAATAGGTTTATTTCTATCGTTTGTCTTCATAACTTCCACGTTTTGAAGACTTCCATAAAAATCGCCTATTCACCCCCCTCTAGTCGATATAATGCACTTTCAGGCACAATCCTGATGTAACGCGAGCTTTGCTACTATAGTTAGATCTTATGATGTCTCTCCCCCTCTACCTTCTTGTAATGGATTGAGATTTCCCTTTGAAGTTATCTTATCGGATTGAGTCTTTAAGGATTCGAGAACACTTGATGTATGTCTTGCGTGGGACACCATTGGTGACAGTGGGGTATTCTATTGATTCACTTGATGTATGTTTTGGTGATCAACTTGCAGGTTTCGTGACCTTGGGAATCTATGCATAGGGGTTGGCACACATTTTCGTCTTGACTCTCCGGTAGAAACTTTGGGGCACTCTTTGAAGTTCTTTGTGTTGGTTGAATAGATGAATCTGAGATTGTGTGATGCATATCGTATAATCATACCCGCGGATACTTGAGGTGACATTGGAGTATCTAGGTGACATTAGGGTTTTGGTTGATTTGTGTCTTAAGGTGTTATTTTACTACGAACTCTAGGGCTGTTTGTGACACTTATAAGAATAGCCCAATGGATTGATCGGAAAGAATAACTTTGAGGTGGTTTCGTACCCTACCATAATCTCTTTATTTGTTATCCGCTATTAGTGACTTTGGAGTGACTCTTTGTTGCATGTTCAGGGATAGTTATATGATCTAATTATGTTATCCTTGTTGAGAGAACTTGCATTAGTGAAAGTATGAACCCTAGGCCTTGTTTCAAAGCATTGCAATACTGTTTGTGCTCACTTTTATCATTAGTTACCTTGCTGTTTTTTATTTTCATATTACGAAAACCTATATCTACCATCCATATTGCACTTGTATCACCATCTCTTCGCCGAACTAGTGCACCTATACAATTTACCATTGTATTGGGTGTGTTGGGGACACAAGAGACTCTTTGCTATTTGTTTGCAGGGTTGTTTGAGAGAGACCATCTTCATCCTACGCCTCCCACGGATTGATAAACCTTAGGTCATCCACTTGAGCGAAATTTGCTATTGTCCTACAAACCTCTGCACTTGGAGGCCCAACAACGTCTCCAAGAAGAAGGTTGTGTAGTAGACATCAAGCTCTTTTTTGGCGCTGTTGCCAGGGAGGTTAGTGCTTGAAGGTATATCTTTAGATCTTGCAATCAAATCTTTTAGTTACTTGTTTTATCACTAGTTTAGTTTATAAAAGAAAATTACAAAAAAATGGAATTGAGGTTACCTCATGTGCTTCATATTTTTAATATCTTTCGTGAAAATGATGGAAAGGAAAATTGTGCTCAAGTGTTAGAAGAAGAATGCATTAAAATGTTTGGCACTAAATATTTGAATGATGAGCATGATTGCAATGTTGTTAGTATGAATTCTTTGAATATCCATGATGCTAATGATATGCAAAGCCACAAGCTTGGGGATGCTATGTTTGATGAAGATGATATTTTTAGTCCCCTAAGTTTTGATGATCAAATTTATTATGATGATAGCATGCCTCCTTTTTATGATGATTATGTTGATGAAAGTGGTTTCGGAGAGGTAATGACTTTATTTAGTGATGAATCCACTATTTCGGAAGAGGTTCCAATTGATTATGAGAACAAAGTTGCTATCTATGACGATTATTGTGATGACATGTATGCTATAAAGAATAATGATAACCATGAAACTTGTCATCTTGATTTTAATTTTCAATTGGATTATGCCTCACATGATAGTTATTTTGTTGAGTTAATTTGCTCCCACTACTATTCATGAGAAGAAATTTGCTTATGTGGAGAGTGATAAAAATTCTATGCTTGTAGATCATGAAAAGAATGCTTTATGTGATGGTTATATTGTTGAATTCATTCATGATTCTATTGAAAATTATTATGAGGGAGGACTATATGCTTGTAGGAATTGCAATAATATCATGTTTCCTCTCTATGTGCTTAAAATCTTGAAGTTGTGCTTGTTTTGCTTTCCTATGCTAGTTAATTCTTGTTCCCATAAATTGTTTGCTCATAAAATCCCTATGCATACTAAGTGAGTTAGACTTAAATGTGCTAGTCATATTCTTCATGATGCTCTCTTTATGTTTCAATTCTTATCTTTTATGTGAGCATCATTGAAATCATCATGCCTAGCTAAAGGCATTAAAGAAAAGCGCTTGTTGGGAGACAACCCAATATTTACCCCTACTGTTTTTGTGTGTCCACATGATTAAGCTACTGTAGTAATCATGTTTTATAGCTTTTGTTTCAATAAAGTGCCAAGTGAGACCTTTGGGATGATCTATGGTGATAGTTGATTTGATCTTGCTGAAAAACAGAAACGTTTGCGCTCAGGAAAACAATTCTCATTTTTAACATAAGCATGATAAAATACTGATTCTTTTTGCAGAAGATTAATGAACAAATTTCTCAGGTTTTCCTAATTTTTTAAAAAAATTGGAGTTATATAAGTATTCGAGAGCTACAGATTACTACAGACTGTCCTGTTTTTGACAGATTCTGTTTTCGATGCATAGTTTGCTTGTTTTCTAGTTTCTATGGCTTATATTGCTTAATATAAATTGTAGAAATGATAGGGAACAGTAGGCATCATCTGAGAAAAATTATGAATCTTGTCTTGACAGTACCTAAGTGGTGATTTTCTTTCTTATACTAACGGAGCTTACGAGTTTTCTGATAAGTTTTGTGTTGTGAAGTTTTCAAGTTTTGGGTAAAGATTCAATGGACTATGGAATAAGGAGTGGCAAGAGACTAAGCTTGGGGATGCCCAAGGCACCCCAAGGTAATATTCAAGGACAACCAAGCATCTAAGCTTGGGGATGCCCCGGATGGCATCCCCTCTTTTGTTTTCGTTTATCGGTAACTTTACTTGAGTCTATATTTTTATTCACCACATGATATGTGTTTTGCTTGGAGCGTCATTTTGTTTTATTATGATTTTATTGCTGTTATTTAGAGTAATGTTTTGCATCTTTTAGTCCAATAAAAAGGTCAAGTATAGCCTTTACCATGCTTATTTTTCAAGTCTATATGTTGCTGTTTTAATAACAGAAAGTTTGCTGTTATGTTTTGAATATTTGTGAATAGTCAGAACATGATAAAATCTTTAAAAAAATTACACAATGAGTAAAAATAAATTATATAGAGTCAAATTATAATTTTAGCGATTTTCTACAATAGATACTGATAATGTTTTGCGTTGATTTATACTAACTTATCTCACGAGTTCTTGTTGAGTTTTGTGTGCATTAAGTTTTTAAGATTCCAGGAAACTATGATATGAGAGGAATTAAGGAGAAACAAAAGCTCAAGCTTGGGGATGCCCAAGGCATCCATAATTAATATTTCAAGAAGTCTCAAGCATCTAAGCTTGGGGATGCCACGGTAGACATCCCACCTTTCTTCATCAACAACTATCGGTTAGCCTTGGTTGAGCCTAAGTTTTTGCTTCTTCACATGATATGTGCTATCCTTGCAATGTCATTTTATTTTGTTTTGCTTGCTGTTTGAATAAAGTACTTAAGATCTGAAATTTCATTTACGAGAAGGAGTCTTCACATAGTTACATAATTATTTGACTACTCATTGATCTTCACTTATATCTTTTGGAGTAGTTTGTCATTTGCTCTAGTGCTTCACTTATATCTTTTTAGAGCATGATGATAGTTTTATTTTGAAGAAATTGTTGAACTCTAATGCTTCACTTATATTATCTTGAGAGTCTTCAACAGCATGATAATTTTCTTAGGTTATGAATTTAGTCCTAATATGATAGGCATCCAAGAGGGATATAATAAAAACTTTGAAATAAAGTGCATTGAATATTATGAGAAGTTTGATTCTTTATGATTGTTTTGAGATATGAGGATGGTAATATTAGAGTCATGCTAGTGAGTAGTTCTGAATTTGAGAGATACTTGTGTTAAAGTTTGTGATTCCCGTAGCATGCACGTATGGTGAACCGTTATGTGATGAAGTCGAAGCATGATTTATTTTTTGATTGTCTTCCTTATGAGTAGCGGTCGGGGACGAGCAATGGTCTTTTCCTACAAATCTATCCCCCCAGGAGCATGCACGTAGTACTTCATTTCGATAACTCATAGATTTTTGCAATAAGTATGTGAGTTCTTTATGACTAATATTGAGTCCATGGATTATACGCACTCTCACCCTTCCACCATTGCTAGCCTATCTTGTGCCAACAACTTTTGCTGGTACCATAACACCCACCATTACCTTCCTCAAAACAGCCACCATGTCTACCTATTATGGCATTTCCATAGCCATTCCGAGATATATTGCCATGCAACTTTCCACCGTTCCGTTTATTATGACACACTTCATCATTGTCATATTGCTTTGCATGATCATGTAGTTGACATCGTATTTGTGGCAAAGCCACCTTTCATAATTCTTTCATACATGTCACTCTTGATTCATTGCACATCCCGGTACACCACCGGAGGCATTCATATAGAGTCATATTTTGTTCTAAGTATTGAGTTGTAAGTAAATAAAAGTGTGATGATCTTCATTATTAGAGCATTGTCCCAGTGAGGAAAGGATGATGGAGACTATGATTCCCCCACAAGTCGGGATGAGACTCCGGAGGAAAAAAAGAGGCAAAAAAATGAAGGCCCAAACAAACAAAAAAATAAAACAAAACAAAAAATGAGAGAAAAAGAGAGAAGGGGCAATACTACTATCCTTTTACCACACTTGTGCTTCAAAGTAGCACCATGATCTTCATGATAGAGAGTCTCCTATGTTTTCACTTTCATATACTAGTGGGAATTTTTCGTTATAGAACTTGGCTGGTATATTCCAATGATGGGCTTCCTCAAAGTGCCCTAGGTCTTCGTGAGCAAGCAAGTTGGATGGACACCCACTCAGTTTCCTTTTGAGCTTCCATACACTTATAGATCTAGTGCTTCCGTTGCATGGCAATCCCTACTCACTGACATTGATATCTATTGATGGGCATCTCCATAGCCCGTTAATACGCCTAGTTGATGTGAGACTATCTTCCTCCTTTCTGTCTTCTCCACAACCACCATATTCTGTTCAACCTATAGTGCTATGTCCATGGCTCATGCTCATGTATTGCATGAAGATTGAAAAAGTTTGAGAACATCAAAAGTATGAAACAATTGCTTGGCTTGTCATCGGGGTTGTGCATGATTTAAATATTTTGTGTGATGAAGATAGAGCATAGCCAGACTATATAATTTTGTAGGGATAACTTTCTTTGGCCATGTTATTTTGAGAAGACATGATTGCTTTGTTAGTATGCTTCAAGTATTATTATTTTTATGTCAATATTAAACTTTTGTTTTGAATCTTATAGATCTTAATATTCTTGCCGCAATATAGAAGATTACATTGATGAATATGTTAGGTAGCATTCCACATAAAAAATTCTATTTTTATCATTTACCTACTCGAGGACGAGCAGGAATTAAGCTTGGGGATGCTGATACGTCTCCAACGTATCTATAATTTTTTATGTATTCATGCCATGTTTATAATATTTTTACATGATTTTGGTATGATTTGGTTAGAACTAACCTAGACTGACGCTGTTTTCAGCAGAACTACCATGGTGTTGTTTTTGTGCAGCAATAAAAGTTCTCGGAATGCGATGAAAATCAACGGAGATTTTTTACGGAAAATATAAAAAATACTGGAACAAAGAGTTACCGTGGGGTGTCCCATGGGCCCCATGAGGGTGGAGGGCGCGCCCCTGTGCCTCGCGGACTCTCCATGGGCCCCCCTGACTTGTTCTCGATGCCAACCTCTCCTATAAATCCCCAAACATCCAGAAAATAACCTAGATCGGGAGTTCCTCCACCGCAAGCCTCTGTAGCCACCAAAAACCAATCAGGACCCTGTTCTGGCACCCTGCCGGAGGGGGGATCCATCACTGGTGGCCATCTTCATCATCTCGGCGCCCCCCATGATGAGGAGGGAGTAGTTCACCCTTGGGGCTGAGGGTATGTACCAGTAGCTATGTGTTTGATCTCTCTCTCTCTCACACACACACACACACACACTCCCTCGTGTTCTTGATGTGGCACGATCCTGATGTAACGTGAGCTTTGCTACTATAGTTGGATCTTATGATGTTTCTCCCCCTCTACCTTCTTGTAATGGATTGAGTTTTCCCTTTGAAGTTATCTTATTGGATTGAGTCTTTAAGGATTTGAGAACACTTGATGTATGTCTTGCGTGGGATATCCATGGTGACAATGGGGTATTCTATTGATTCACTTGATGTATGTTTTGGTGATCAACTTGCGGGTTCCGTGACCTTGGGAATCTATGCATGGGGGTTGGCACACGTTTTCGTCTTGACTCTCCAGTAGAAACGTTGGGGCACTCTTTGAAGTTCTTTGTGTTGGTTGTATAGATGAATCTGAGATTGTGTGATGCATATCGTATAATCATACCCACAGATACTTGAGGTGACATTGGAGTATCTAGGTGACATTAGGGTTTTGGTTGATTTGTGTCTTAAGGTGTTATTTTACTACGAACTCTAGGGCTGTTTGTGACACTTATAGGAATAGCCCAATGGATTGATCGGAAAGAATAACTTTGAGGCGGTTTTGTACCCTACAATAATCTCTTCATTTGTTCTCCGCTATTAGTGACTTTGGAGTGACTCATTGTTGCATGTTGAGGGATAGTTATATGATCCAATTATGTTATCCTTGTTGAGAGAACTTGCACTAGTGAAAGTATGAACCCTAGGCCTTGTTTCGAAGCATTGCAATACCGTTTGTGCTCACTTTTATCATTAATTACCTTGCTGTTTTTAAATTTTTAGATTACAAAAACCTATATCTACCATCCATATTGCACTTGTATCACCATCTCTTCGCCGAACTAGTGCACCTATACAATTTACCATTGTATTGGGATTGTTGGGGACACAAGAGACTCTTTGCTATTTGGTTGCAGGGTTGTTTGAGAGAGACCATCTTCATCCTACGCCTCCCATGGATTGATAAACCTTAGGTCATCCAGTTGAGGGAAATTTGCTACTGTCCTACAAACCTCTGCACTTGGAGGCCCAACAACGTCTACGAGAAGAAGGTTGTGTAGTAGACATCAGCCATCGTCCACCGCCCTGGTTCTCTCGGCGCGCTGTGGTCAACGTGTTCAACGAACGACATCCATCGGACATGGACTGTACGTGGAGAGGCTGACAGCTGGGTCCATGGCTGCAGCAAGGAAGTGCCTCCATATTACGCGGAAAATAATGATTCCTCCACCTGACAGCAGGGACCCACCGGACGGGCCACCGTATTTCGTGAAAAAAAACGTTTCCCTTGACTGCTGGGACCCACCAGCTACATCTTCGCACGCAAGGAAGTGCGTCCATATTACGAGCAAAAAATGATTCACCCCCTGACTGCTGGGACCCACCAGCTACATCTTCGCACATAAGGAAGTGCGTGACAGTCGGGATCCACCTGGTCGAAGCGTACGTAGCATTATCATTCGGGTCCTGAACATGTACGTACATACTGGTCGATGTAGAGGCACGCATGTGTCGTAGTAGAGGCGCGCACGTAGCATGTATACGTACGTACAACGGCCATGGTGCAAGAAAGTAAATACGGCCATGTACGTACATACGGGCGGGGTCTCGAACGCCTACTCGCGCATATGTACGGCTAGGGCTCGTGTACATGGCTGGGTCGGAACGGAGAAACTGCGTCGTCGTCATGTTCATAGGGAGGCAACGGAATGCGTCGTGTTCACCGGGAGGCAACGGAACACGTGTTGTTCATCGGGAGCCAACCGGCTTGGACGGAACAACCGACGGAAACGAGGCCTAGCGTACCGCGAAAAGGAGGAAACGGCCTTGTGTTCGATCGGCCACGGTCGAAACGGGATCCTGTTCATCAGAGGGGTCTGGCATACCGCAAAATGGAGGAAACGGACTTCTCTTGGACCTCCTATGGTGGAAACCGGGTCTTGTTGATTGAGAGGGGTATGGCGTACCTCAAAACGGAGGAAACGGACTTGTGTTGGAGCGCTATGGTTGAAATGGGGATCCTGTTCATCGGCAGGGGTGCGGCGTACCGCAAAATGGGACTCCACGGGATACTGTTCATCTCCACCGTCGACTGCCTCCATGGGCTACTGTTCATCCATCATCGACCTCCTCCAGCCTTCACCTGCGACTGTTCATCCACGGGCTCATGTTCATCCAGCCTCCACCGCGCGCTCCTCCACCGGCTACTGTTCAACCATCCCTCCATGGGCTACTGTTCATCCAACCCTCCACCAGCTACTGTTCAACCAGCCCTCCATGGGGTCTTGTTCATTTAGCCCTCCACGGGGTCCTGTTCATCCAGCCCTCCACGGGATCCTGTTCATCCACCCCCAACCGACTCGATCGATCGGGGTCCTATTCATCCAGCGGCAACGGCCTCTACTACCATGGGGTCCTGTTCATCCAACCCCCCACCAGGAACTGTTCATCCAAAACCCCAACAACGCTCACTATTCATCAAGAGGAAGCATCGATTGGCTTCAGTTAGTAGCAGTAGCGAAGGAATCACTCGGGTTCAGTTAACAGCAAGGTATCGATCGCTCAGGTTTAGTAATGTAGCTAGTGCAATCGCTCGGCTTCAGTTAGAGCACAACGCCTCGCACGGGTTCAGTTAGAGCACAACGCCTCGCACACACACGCGTACATACGAGAGAAACGTGCATCGCTCGGCCCCTGACCACCCACCGTAACCGGGAACTCCCCCAATATTTTCCTTGCCCTCGCTTCTACCATGGTTATTTCCGTCATGGACGGCCCAAAGAATGTCATGCAGCTGCGTCTTCGGCCTGCCCAGGACGAAAAGCCCATTGATACGTCTCCAACGTATCTATAATTTTTGATTGTGCCATGCTATTATATTATCAACCTTGGATGTTTTATATGCATTTATATGCTATTTTATATGATTTTTGGGACTAACCTATTAACCTAGAGCCCAGTGCCAGTTTTTGTTTTTTCCTTGTTTTAGAGTATCGCAGAAAAGGAAAATCAAACGGAGTCCAATTGACCTGAAAATTCACGGAACTTATTTTTGGACCAGAAGAAGCCCACAGAGTATTGGAGTTGGACCATGAGAGTCCCGGGCTGCCCACGAGGGTGGGGGCGCGCCCACCCCCCCTGGGCGCGCCCCCTGCCTCGTGGACAGCCTGGAGGTCCACCGACGTACTTCTTCCTCCCATATATACCCATATACCCTAAAAACTTCGGGGACGACAATAGATCGGGAGTTCCGCCGCCAGAAGCCTCCGTAGCCATCGAAAACCAATCTAGACCCGTTCCGGCACCCTGCCGGAGGGGCAATCCCTCTCCGGTGGCCTTCTTCATCATCCCGGTGCTCTCCATGACGAGGAGGGAGTAGTTCTCCCTCAAGGCTGAGGGTATGTACCAGTAGATATGTGTTTGATCTCTCTCTCTCTCTCTCTCGTGTTCTTGAGGTGGTACAATCTTGATGTATCGCGAGCTTTGCTATTATAGTTGGATCTTATGATGTTTCTCCCCCTCTACTCTCTTGTGATGAATTGAGTTTTCCCTTTGGAGTTATCTTATCAGATTGAGTCTTTAAGGATTTGAGAACACTTGATGTATGTCTTGCGTGGGATACCCGTGGTGACACTGGGGTATTCTATTGATCCACTTGATGTATGTTTTGGTGATCAACTTGCGGGTTCCTCCCATGAACCTATGCATAGGGGTTGGCACACGTTTTTGTCTTGACTCTCCGGTAGAAACTTTGGGGCACTCTTTGAGGTTCTATGTGTTGGTTGAATAGATGAATCTGAGATTGTGTGATGCATATCGTATAATCATACCCACGGATACTTGAGGTGACATTAGAGTATCTAGGTGACATTAGGGTTTTGGTTGATTTGTGTCTTAAGGTGTTATTCTAGTACGAACTCTAGGGCTGTTTGTGACACTTATAGGAATAGCCCAACGGATTGATTGGAAAGAATAACTTTGAGGTGGTTTCGTACCCTACCATAATCTCTTCGTTTGTTCTCCGCTATTAGTGACTTTGGAGTGACTCTTTCTTGCATGTTGAGGGATATTTATGTGATCCAATTATGTTATTATTGTTGAGAGAACTTGCACTAGTGAAAGTATGAACCCTAGGCCTTGTTTCCTAGCATTGCAATACCGTTTTTGCTCACTTTTATCATTAGTTACCTTGCTGTTTTTATATTTTCAGATTACAAAAACATATATCTACCATCCATACTGCACTTGTATCACCATCTCTTTGCCGAACTAGTGCACCTATATAATTTACCATTGTATTGGGTGTGTTGGGGATACAAGAGACTCTTTGTTATTTGGTTGCAGGGTTGCTTGAGAGAGACCATCTTCATCCTACGCCTCCTACGGATTGATAAACCTTAGGTCATCCACTTGAGGGAAATTTGCTACTGTCCTACAAACCTCTGCACTTGGAGGCCCAACAACGTCTACAAGAAGAAGGTCGTGTAGTAGACATCAGGCCCGTTTCTGGCGCCGTTGTCAGGGAGGTTAGCACTTGAAGGTATATCTTTAGATCTTGCAATTGAATCTTTTTGTTTCTTGTTTTATCACTAGTTTAGTTTATAAAAGAAAATTACAAAAAATGGAATTAAGAGTACCTCATATGCTTCATCTTTTTAATGTCTTTCGTGAGAATAAGGATTCCGATAATTGTGCCAAAGTGTTAGAAGAAGAATGCATTAAAAAATTGGCACTAAATCTTTGTATGATGAGCATGATTGCAATGTTGTTAGTATGAGTTCCTTGAATATCCATGATGCTAATGATATGCAAAGCCACAAGCTTGGGGAAGCTATGTTTGATGAAGATGATATTTTTTGTCCCCCAAGCTTTGATGAGCAAATTTATTATGATGAAAGCATGCCTCCTATTTATGATGATTATATTGATGAAAGTGGAATTGGAGAGGTCATGACTTTATTTTGTGATGAATCCACTATTTCGGAAGAGGTTCCAATTGATTATGAGAACAAAGTTGCTATCTATGATGATTATTGTGATGACTTGTATGCTATAAAGAATAATGATATCTATGAAACTTGTCATCATGATTTTAGTTTTCAATTGGATTATGCCTCACATGATAGTTATTTTGTTGAGTTTGCTCCCACTACTATTCAAGAGAAGAAATTTGCTTATGTGGAGAGTAATAAAATTTCTATGCTTGTAGATCATGAAAAGAATGCTTTAGGTGCTGGTTATATTGTTGAATTCATTCATGATGCTACTGAAAATTATTATGAGGGGGGAACTTATGCTTGTATGAATTGCAATAATATCAAGTTTCCTCTCTATGTGCTTAAAGTTTTGAAGCTATGCTTGTTTTACCTTCCTATGCAAGTTGATTCTTGTTCCCACAAGTTGTTTGCTCACAAAATACCTATGCATAGGAAGTGGGTTAGACTTAAATCTGCTAGTCATATTCTTCACGATGCTCTCTTCATGTTTCAGTTCTTATCCTTTATGTGAGCATCATTGAAATCATCATGCCTAGCTAGGGGCGTTAAACGATAGCGCTTGTTGGGAGGTAACCCAATTTTATTTTTATTCCATGCTTTTTGCTCCTGTTTAGTAATAAATAAATTATCTAGCCTATGTTTTTGTTGTGTTTTTTGTGTCTAATTAGTGTGTGTGCCGAGTAGAACCGTTGGGAAGACTTGGGGAAAGTCTTTGCGATCATGCTGTAAAAAACAGAAACTTTAGCGCTCACGAGAATTGCTGCCATTTTTTATTGGAGAGTGCTATTTAGTTAATTCTTTTTGAATATCATTAATAGATAAATTCCTCACGTCCAGAAATTTATTTTAGAATTTTTGGGGTTCCAGAAGTTTGCTTTAGTTACAGATTACTACAGACTGTTCTGTTTTTGACAGATTCTGTTTTTCGTGTGTTGTTTGCTTATTTTAATGAATCTATGGCTAGTAAAAGAGTTTATAAACCATAGAGAAGTTGGAATACAGTAGGTTTAACACCAATATAAATAAATAATGAGTTAATTACATTACCTCGAAGTGGTGTTTTGTTTTCTTTCGCTAACGGAGCTTACGAGTTTTCTGTTAAGTTCTGTGTTGTGAAGTTTTCATGTTTTGGGTAAAGCTTCGATGGATTATGGAATAAGGAGTGGAAAGAGCCTAAGATTCGGGATGCCTATGGCACCCCAAGGAAATATTCAAGGACAACAAAGAGCCTAAGCTTGGGGATTCCCCGGAAGGGATCCCCTCTTTCGTCTTCGTTCATCGGTAACTTGGAGCTATATTTTTATTCGCCACATGATATGTGTTTTGCTTGGAGAGTCATTTTATTTTCTTTTTTGCTTGATGTTTGAATAAAATACCAAGATCTGAAATTCTTAAATGTTAGAGAGTCTTCACATAGTTTCATAATTATTCAACTACTCATTGATCTTCACTTATATCTTTTGGAGTAGTTTGTCTTTTGCTCTAGTGCTTCACTTATATCCTTTTAGAGCATGACGGTGGTTTTATTTGGAAGAAATTGATGAACTCTCATGCTTCACTTATATTATTTTGAGAGTCTTTAGAACAGCATGGTAGTTTATTTGGTTATGAAACTAGTCCTAATATGATGGGCATCCAAGAGGGATATAATAAAAACTTTCATATAGAGTGCATTGAATACTATGAGAAGTTTGATTCCTTATGATTGTTTTGAGATATGAAGATGGTGATATTAGAGTCATGCTAGTTGAGTTGTTGTGAATTCGAGAAATACTTGTGTTAAAGTTTGTGATTCCCATAGCATGCACGTATAGTGAACCGTTATGTGATGAAGTCGGAGCATGATTTATTTATTGATTGTCCTCCTTATGAGTGGCGGTAGGGGACGAGTGATGGTCTTTTCCTACCAATCTATCCCCCTAGGAGCATGTGCGTAGTACTTTGTTTCGATAACTAATAGATTTTTGCAATAAGTATGTGAGTTCTTTATGACTAATGTTGAGTCCATGGATTATACGCACTCTCACCCTTCCACCATTGCTAGCCTCTCTAGTACCGTGCAACTTTCGCCGGTACCATAAACCCACCATATACCTTCCTCAAAACAACCACCATACCTACCTATTATGGCATTTCCATAGCCATTCCAAGATATATTGCCATGCAACCTTCCACCGTTCCGTTATTATGACACACTCCATCATTGTCATATTGCTTTGCATGATCATGTAGTTGACATCGTATTTGTGGCAAAGCCACCGTTCATAATTCTTCATACATGTCACTCATGCATCATTGCACATCCCGACACACCACCGGAGGCATTCATATAGAGTCATATCTTGTTCTAAGAATCAAGTTGTAATTCTTGAGTTGTAAGTAAATAAAAGTGTGATGACCTTCATTATTAGAGCATTGGACCAAGTGAGAAAAGGATGATGGAGACCATGATTCCCCCACAAGTCGGGATGAGACTCCGGACGAAAATAAATAAATAAATAAAAGAGGCCAAAGAAGCCCAAATAAAAAAGAGAAAAAAAAGAGGCCATAAAAAAGAGAGAAAGACCCAAATAAAAAATAAAAAAATGAGATAAAAAGAGAGAAGGGACAATGCTACTATCCTTTTACCACACTTGTGCTTCAAAGTAGCACCATGATCTTCATGATAGAGAGTCTCCTATGTTGTCACTTTCATATACTAGTGGGAATCTTTCATTATAGAACTTGGCTTGTATATTCCAATGATGGGCTTCCTCAAAATGCCCTAGGTCTTCGTCAGCAAGCGAGTTGGATGCACACACACTAGTTTCTTTTGTTGAGCTTTCATACATTTATAGCTCTAGTGCATCCGTTGCATGGCAATCCCTACTCACTCACATTGATATCTATTGATGGGCATCTCCATAGCCCGTTGATATGCCTAGTTGATGTGAGACTATCTTCTCCTTTTTGTCTTCTCCACAACCACCATTCTATTCCATCTATAGTGCTATATCCATGGCTCATGCTCATGTATTGCGTGAAGATTGAAAAAGTTTGAGAAGACCAAAAGTATGAAACAATTTATTGGCTTGTCATTGGGGTTGTGCATCATTTAAATATTTTGTGTGATGAAGATAGAGCATAGTGAGACTATATGATTTTGTAGGGATAACTTTCTTTGGCCATGTTATTTTGAGAAGACATAATTGCTTAGTTAGTATGCTTGAAGTATTATTATTTTTATGTCAATATTGAACTTTTGTCTTGAATCTTTTGGATCTGAATATTCATGCCACAATTAAGAAGAATTACATTGAAATTATGCCAAGTAGCATTCCACATCAAAAATTCTATTTTTATCATTTACCTACTCGAGGATGAATAGGAATTAAGCTTGGGGATGCTTGATACGTCTCCAACGTATCTATAATTTTTGATTGCTCCATGCTATATTATCTACTGTTTTGGACATTATTGGGCTTTATTATCCACTTTTATATTATTTTTGGGACTAACCTATTAACCAGAGGCCCAGCCCAGAATTGTTTTTTTTGCCTATTTTAGGGTTTCGAAGAAAAGCAATATCAAACGAAGTCCAAACGGAATGAAACCTTCGGGAACGTGATTTTCTCACCGAACATGATCCAGGAGACTTGGACCCTACATCAAGCAACCAACAAGGAGGCCACGAGGTAGGGGGCACGCCCATGGCCTGGGTGCCGAGCTTGGAGAAGAAGAACTCCCCCCAGAGCTCGAGGGTGGGGAGGACTCCTAGGAAGCCCTCGCACAAGGCCACGAAGGCGGACAACAGCACCACTGTGTTGGGGTGAGGTGGTGCGGCTGGAGGCCGTAGAACTCCAAGAAAGACCGGAAAAAGCTGCTCGCCGGTAGCCCCAGCCCGTGCAGGCAGTGCGAGCGGAAGATGACCCGCTCGCCCTCCTGCGGGGCGGGGAAGATCTCCCCCTCCGGCGCAAGACGACCTGCACGCGATCCTCGCCGAGAAGCCGACGGGTCCGGCGGAGGAACTCGACGTGGTCTTCATGAACCTCGGAACCGTCCCAGGTGCCGGAACCATTAGGGGAGGCGCGGCAGCGGAGGAAGAACTCATCGCGAGCTGTCGCCGCAACGTTCCCCGGAGCTTGGGCGTGCGGCAGAGTGGAGAAGAGAAGAGGAAGGAGGAGTGCGAGGAGCGGCAAGGAGGAAGAGAACGAGGAGTAGTGGGAAGGAGGGGCGCGTGTGCCCCCCTCTTCCCCCTACTTATAGCCCTGTGGGCTGCGAAGCCGAGGGGGCGGACGTGGGGATTTACTGCGCCCACAGCCCCACGACCCCCACGATCCCCGTAAAGTTACTGCACGCAGTAACTCAACGGGAATCCCAACCGTCCACCGGGGCCACAGCGGATCTGCTTGGGCGCCGAGGCACGGTAGTGGCGGGCCCCGCCTGTGGGCCTGTCCTGTCGCGCGCGTGGGCTGACAGGACGGCCTAGCCACGTGTCCTCGCGTGACAGGCCAAGAACGGGCGGCGGCCTGGAGGCTTAGCTAGCACGCCACTTAAAATCCCACCGTGACGTTCAAAATACCGAGCAGGTTGAAATTGAGTGGAGTCTGAGTTGAGCAAGTCCGACTCCTTCTAGACGGCCCGGCAGAAGTCAATCAAGACCATGTGTTGAGCACCCGGAAAGAGAAACTACTGAGGCTTCTCGGCCGATCGTCCGGGGCGCCTCACCAGCTTCGGGGACTACTGTCGGAGTAATGGGCCACGGGTAGGCCAACCCGAGTCCCATAACCTTTCAAGACATCGGGGCAGGTTGCGCCCCTCAAGACCCCGGGGCGAAGAGCCGCCTCCTGAGGAGTCAACGGCAGGGCGGCCGACTGCCCGCTCATGGCCGAGTCCTAGGGACGACTTCCAGAGAAGCCGGCTTTGGGGATTCGGCCGGCGACTCCAACAAACCATGACCTCATCGGAGGGGACGGGGCAGGGGCGTTGCTACAGTGAAGCCCACTCCCCGTCCCTTACCAAGGGCAGGCATGGCCACAGCACATCATACCCGGGAAGATCTCCGGGCGGCGTGGCACTGTTGCCCGGCCGACCCTGACATCAGTACCAAGTCCTGCGCCCACGACGGCTTGTCTGTACGGCCTGGAGGCAGCGGGGCCCACAAGTCAGCGAGACCTCGGGAGACGGCGGGAGGACCGCCAGTCGGACCCGTCGGGAGTCGGCCCGGGGGAGTCGGCCGAGCCCTCCCCCGGGGCCCACGCGCCATTAATCAAGATGAGATGGGGAGTGGCCACAGTGATCGCCCGCCAGGCGGTGGGGCTGTTGCCACGACCCCATGACCAAGCCTGCGTCATCAAAAGCACAGCTACAGTAATCAGCGGCCGGCAAGACCTGCCCGCGGCAGACGCGGCCTGTCGGCTCCGTACCAGACCAGTCGGCGGGCCCCAGCAGTCGGCGGAGAAGTCAGAGGTCGGAGGCACTGACGGTGGGCCCGCGCCCAGTCGAGTTACCATTGTACCCTTGGGGGGTAGGCCAATATAAACCCCCCAAGGCACCCATGCAAGGGGTTGGATCCCAGTAATTCTAGACCATACCAGATAGAAGGAGAGAGCTAGCCTTGCCCTCTTCTTCCACCAGAAACAGCTCAAGGAGCAACCGTGTAAACACTTGGCCATAGTGATCATGCGGAGACCCTGCAGAGCAGCAGTAGGGGTATTATCTCCCCGGAGAGCCCCGAAGCTGGGTAAGATTCGCCGGCGTGCATGTCTTCGCCTCATTCCGTTTCCAGGCACCGGCGACGTTCTACTCGCCCCCACCATGATAAGCCATCCGTTGGCATATGTCGCACCAAACCCCCGACAAGGCGCGCCCCCTACCTCGTGGCCTCCCTGTTGGTTGCTTGACGTAGGGTCCAAGTCTCCTGGATCATGTTCGGTGAGAAAATCATGTTCCCAAAGGTTTCATTCCGTTTGGACTCCGTTTGATATTCGTTTTCTTCGAAACCCTAAAATAGGCAAAAAAACAGCAATTCTGGGTTGGGCCTCCAGTTAGTAGGTTAGTCCCAAAAATAATATAAAAGTGGATCATAAAGCCCAATAATGTCCAAAACAGTAGATAATATAGCATGGAGCAATAAAAAATTATAGATACGTTGGAGACGTGTTGGGGACACAAGAGACTCGTTGCTATTTGGTTGCAGAGTTGCTTGAGAGAGACCATCTTCATCCTACGCCTCCTACGGATTGATAAACCTTAGGTCATCCACTTGATGGAAATTTGCTACTGTCCTACAAACCTCTGCACTTGGAGGCCCAACAACGTCTACAAGAAGAAGGTTGTGTAGTAGACATCACCCATTTTCTGTCATGATTTTTTGTCATAGAAGTAGGACCCCACCACATCTATGATGATACCGGATTTTGTCACAATTATCGTCATATAAGTGTCATAAGCATGACAGAAAAAAATTCGTTCGGCCCAAAATGTCACGGATGTGTCTTTTTTGTAGTCTAGTGATACGCCTCCAATGTATCTATAATTTTTGATTGTTCCATGCTATTATATTATCTGTCGGGTGGTAGGTGCGACATATGCCAACGGGTGGCTTATCATTGTGGGAGCCAGTAAAACATCGTCGGTGCCTGGAAACGGGATGAGGCGAAGACATGCACGCCTGCGAATCTTACCCAGCTTCGGGGCTCTCCATGGAGATAACACCCCTACTGCTGCTCTGCGGGGTCTCCGCATGATCACTTGATGAACAAGTAGCTACACGGTGCTCCTTGAGCTGTTTGGCGAGAGGAGGAAGAAGGGCTCTGCTTGCTCTCTTCTCCTCCCTACGTGGTGTCTAAAACTAGCAGGGATCAACCCTTTGCATGGGTGTCCCGGGGGGTTTATATAGGCCTACCCCCTGGGGGTACAACGGTAATCCGGCTGGGCGCAGCGCCCAGCCGTCTGTGTCTACGCTCTTCGGCTTCTGCGCCGGCTGCTGGGGCCCGTCGGCTAGTGGGTCCCACCGGCTACCGGCCCCTTGGTCGACAGGTAGGCCCCACTGTCCAGGGCCTTATCGGTGGCTGGTTACTGTTGCTCAATCTTGGTGACGAGGGCTTCGTCGAGGTAAGCGTGGCTACAGTGCTGCCGTCCGGCGGGTGACCACTATAGCCTCACCGCGTCTTGTCTCCTTAATGGGGCGTCTCCTTCGAGGGGGTGGCAATCCGGCTGGAGAGAGCCGGCTCTATCTTGGGCCGACTGGGGGAGGCCAGGCCGCCTTCGGATGTCTCTCTGCCCGAAGGGGCCCACCGCCCGTGGGCTGTACTGGTAGCCCGTCGTGGATGACATCAGGGTCAACGTGGCAACAGTGCTGCGCCGGACGGGTCATGGCCACCCGTACGGCGCATTGTGCCAGGCGCGCTCTGGGATTCGGGGGTGGCAGGCTTCACTGTAGCCACGCCCCGTCACGTCGCCGTTAGGTGGATGCAGACTTCGAGGGTACGGTCTTGATTGCTTTATGGGAGCCGGCTCCTTGGAGTCGGCCTTCTCGCAGCCGGCTCTTAGGAGCCGGCCCTCCCGTGGCTTTCTTCATGAGGGCTGAAGTTGGGCCGCCTTCCAATAGCCGGCCTGGGAGATAGCCGGCCAGGGGAAGGCGGCCCCATGTCTTGGATCCTTGAGAGCCGGATCGGCTCGTAATTTTTTTAGAAAGGCCAGGGGAGCCGGCTAGGCTACCCGTGGTCACTTACTCCGACAGTAGTCCCCGAAGCTGGGCGAGCTTCGAGGATGATAAAGGGACGAGAAGCTTGGTCAGCTTCCTATCCTGAGGGGCCGGCTTTGCTTGTGCGCGCCGTCTTCGGAAAAGCTTCGTTTCTCGTAGGCGGGAACGCGGGCCACGTGGCGAGGAAATCCTGCCAACGCACACGCGCGACGGGACACCGCCGCAGGCCCGGGCCCGCCACTCGCAGGCCTCGGTCCGAGCGCGGATCTTCCGCGGCCCACATGGACCGCTCGCCTTCCCGCGGCGGTTTTATTCTGCCATCAAGGCACAATAATCGTGGGACGTGGGGGAGTGGGCGCAGTTGATCCCCACGTTCCCCCACGTCGCGCCTCCTCGGCTCCGCCGCGCGGTCTATAAGTAGGAGGAGGAGGGGGAGCGGCAGAGGCTCGCGCGCTCTCCCTCACTCCGCCCCTTCTCGCCCTCCTTCTCTTCTCTTCCCCGCAGTAGCTCTTTGCCGCGCTGTTCCGCCGTCGTGTCATTCCGCCGCCGCATCGTCTTGCTTCTCGCGGCGCTGCCCCATGGCGGTGTCAAGCTCGTGGGATGGCTCCAACGTCCATGAGGACCACATCGCGTTCCTCCGCCAGACGCGAGGCCTGCCCGGCGAGGACTTCGTTCGGGTTCGTCTAGCGCCGGAGAAGGAGATTTCGCCGGCACCGGAGGAGGGCGAGCAGGTGATCTTCCACTCGCACTGCCTGCGCGGCTTCGGCCTTCCGGCGAGCGGGTTCCTACGAGCCTTCCTCGAATTCTACAACCTCCAGCCGCATCACCTCACGCCCAACACGGTGATGCTGCTGTCGGCCTTCGTCATGCTATGCGAAGGCTTCCTTGGGGTCCTCCCCACGCTCGAGCTCTGGGCGGAATTCTTCCAAAGCAAGCTCGGCACCGTCGTCGCGGGCATGCCCTCCCCTTGCGGAGCCTTTATTGCCATGAGGCGGGCGAGCGAGAACAACCCGTTCCCGCCCATCCCGCTGATCCAGTCGGTGAAGCTCTAGCAGAAGTCATACTTTTACGTGAAGAATGTTGCGCAGCAAGGCGACTACGTCAACCTGCCGGCTTATGAAGCCGGCCCGCCGGTTGGGAGGCGACCTTCATGGAGCTACCGGGCCAGGTCGTTGTCTTAGGCCGGGAACGGAGCCGTCTCCCGGCTTCGGGTGATGATCCGGTCGGAGGGCCTGACCGGAGCCGACTTGGTGGCCGCCTTCGTGGAGCGTCGGGTTCTTCCCCTCCAAAGCCGGCCTCACATGGTTTGTCAGATGAGCGGCCGCTTCGACCCAAGCCGGCTGAGCACCAGGGAGATGCCTCATGCGGAGGTCTCCTACATGGTGAACTATATCTCCAACTGCAAGCTCGCCGAGGATTGGCGATACGGCAAGGAGCCGTATTCCCGCGCCAACCCTCCGCCTGCCGTAAGTTCTTTCTCCTTTTCTTCCTTTGGTAGCCGGCCTCATGATAGCCGGCCTCTGATCAGTCGGTTTGCCCCTAGCAGAACCCTCTCCTTCCGCTGACGACTGGGGCCGTAGGGATAGAGCGCCAGCTCGTCCCTGACCGCACGATGGACGACGCCGATGACCCAGACTTGGGAGCGGCCGCCATGGAAGACGCCATCATGGGGGAAAGTGACGAGGCCGGAGGCGCGGGGCTCACGGCCGTCTTCGAGGACAGGCCGGATGATGCCGAGGTCGAAGTCGCCCCGCGCTGCCAGCCGGCGCCTGATCATCAAGGCGCGAGCTCGTCCGCCGCGCCGGCGGCGACCAAGCGAGATGAGGCGGCCGCGAAGGCGGCCCGCTTCCGCAAGTCGGTGAAGCAGCCGCAGGCGATCTCAGCGTAAGTCATCGAATGCTTGGCCACATATTTTTTGTTGTTCTTTTCGATTGAAAACTCTTCTAAACCTTTCTTTGCTCGCCGGATAGGGCGCCGCTTTCCCTTGAGCGGGGTCCGGGCGGCTCCGTAGTCGGGCCGACTGGAGGGTCTTCGGGCTCCCGCCGCGTGGATCCCCGCGCCGACCTTAGGGAGGCCACGGAGCGGAACGCACGAGAGGTGCGGGAGGAGCGGGAGGCGGCGGAGCGAAGGGCCGCCCAGGCGATGAAGGAGCGGGCCGATGCAGCAGCCAAGGCCCGGGCGGAGGCGGCAGCTGCGGAGACGGAGGCGGAGGCTTCGCACAACCAGCCTCCGCTGCTAGCCATTGCCCTCTGCGCCATGGCCCCCAACATTCCTGTGCCTCCGCTGGAGGAGGTCGACCAAGAACCGCCGGTGATGGAGCAGAGGGAGGACTCCGTGATCTTCGTGGAGGGGGCGCCGCCGGCAGCGCCAACCGGAGCGGGCCAAGGCGGCCAGTCGGCTGCGGCGCCAAAGCAGCCGGCCGGGGGTGAGCCGGAAGCAAGAGCCGGCCTCGAGGTGTAGCCGGCAATGCGCCGGCGCGCAGGGGGAGGCACCGTTGTGCCGAAGCCGCACCGAGCTACGGGTGCCAGCCAGACGGCGGAGGCCTTGGAGGCGGCCAGCACCGGCACGTCCAAGTGGACTCCTAGCGGCGGGACAGGCGACCTGAATGTGGTGGCCCAAGACGTTCGGAACCGGCTTCAGGCCCAAGCCGCCTCGCTGCAGCAATACACCCAGGAGTTCCTTGCGACACGGGCCGTCATCCAGGTGAGTCTTCTATCTTTGGTTGTTTTGTTCTCTTGATTTCTTCCGTGGGGGCGCGTCAGCGCACCCACTGGGTGTAGTCCCCGAGATTCGGGCCGACTGCTGAGCAGTCGGGTCGGATCTTCCTTGACGACTACCTTATTCTCGCCTCCTGTCTAATCTTCCAGGAGTATCATAACCTCCGCGCTGCCGCCTTCAACTCCCAGGCTCAGGAGTTGGGTTGGAGAGCCGAAGACCTAATCAGCAGCCAGAGTACGTACTTGGTTTCATTCATCTCTTGTGGGGGCGCGTCAGCGCACCCACTGGGTGTAGTCCCCGAGATTTGGGCCGACTGCTGAGCAATCGGGTCGGATCTTTCCTGACGACTTCACCTTACTGGTTTTTCTTTTGTCTTTCGTGCTCACAGAAGCCAATGCCGACTTAAGGGGGCAGCTCAGCGAGGCGCAGGCCGCCCTTCGCGCCAAGGAAACCGAGTACGACGCCTTGGTCCTGGAGTGTGACCGCCTGGCCAAGAAGCTGGCTGACCAGGAGGAGAGCCACAAGGCGGCTCTGAAGAAGGCACAGGATAACGAAGCCGCCCTAAAGGCCGAGTTCGAGACTGAAGCGGCGGGCTGGGCTGAGACCAGGCAAGCGCTGAATGAAGGCTTCGGCCGTATTGAGGATTTAATCAACGGTAAGCCGCCTTTCTCGCTCCTTGCCTGCCCCTTGCCGCCTGACTTGTGTTCTGACTTGAGCTGCTTTTTATTCTCTGTGCAGACTACTTTCCTGGCTACTCCGTCTTTGCCGCCCAAACTATCGAGGCCCATCGCGAAGCGCGCCGGCAGGCGGGGCCTGAAGTTGCGCCGGATGCGAGTCGGTCGCTCGAAGAGCAACTCTTGGCGGTCCAAGTGCGGCTGCAGCCGGCTCATCGGATGCTCCGCCGCCTCCAGCGCGCCGGAGCGTAGGTGTTGGCCGCCCTCTGGCCAAGCGAGATGATTCCCCGCACCCCGAGTCGGACTGTTGACTGGCTGGAGGTTGCGGTTGGCCGCTTTGAGGCCTGGAAGGCGTCGGCGGCCCGGCTTGGAGCTGGGCAGGCGCTGGAGTTCGTCCGAGCTTGGTATCCGGGGCTGAACCTGGACCAGCTGCGCACCTGGCGGCTGGAGGCCGACGAAGAGCTAGCGGAGGTGCGGCCGGCTATCGCCCAACGCGCATCGACAATCGCCGAGTGTACTGACATCGGCGTCTTCGCTCCCGAGATTAATGATGACGGCGTTGCCCAGCCGGAGGAGTGGTTCGGGCTGGACCCGGCGGCGGGTGAAGACTCGGCAGAAGAAATCGCCTCCAGCGACGAAGGCGAAGACGATGAAGGAGAGGAAAGCAAAGACGTCGAGCTGGCCGGTGGGCCAGCCAGCCAGCCTCAGCCTGACCGTGCCTCCAGCAACAGGGCGCGCGCAAACGCACCCTCTGCGGGAGGCGGTGATCATGCCGAGGTTCGCCAGCCGGCCGCTCCTCCAGCCGGCACTGCCGTCTCCACCGACCTGCCCGGCTCATCAGTCGCTCAGCCGGCTTAATCTGCCGTCCTTGTTTTTTCCTGCCTGTTGCCTTCTGAACAATTTTATTAAGCTTCTGCAGTTCCACCCACTGGGGATGTATCCAAACTATGTTGAATGCTGGCCTTTTGAAGGTCTTTTATGTAAATATTAACTTGTGCATGTTTGGTTTCCATTCACGTATGCTTTTTATCCTTAGGTTGTTTCCTTTGCCACCTTCCCCTTTTGGGGAGGCAAGTACTCGAGCTTTCTTAGATTGAAGTGAAGTGAATGGAAGCCGTCCGGCCGGCTACTCTGGTAGCCGGTCGGCAGTGGGAGAAAAACCGGCTTTTGTTATATTAGTCCGTTAGTCCCTAGCCGTTTTTCGTGTGGGCACCCGTTCCTGCCCTTAACTCTTGTCAGCCGGACAGCCAGTTCTTCGAACTGCGACTTTTGGCAAGAGAAGGCTTGGGAGCCGACACACTACTTGTCTGACTGCGGGTAGGACTTCTAATATAACTCCAGGCGGCCAGTCCCCGGGCCAACTAGTCGAACCCGGTGCCGGACGGAAAAAAGTGAATGCAATGACAAGGCCATAAGCATGATACTTTTCATTTATAGACAAAAGATGGCAGTCCCCGAGATCTCCTCGGGGGCCCTATTGTCTCGTACTTAGTACAAAAGTTAGCGTGATACATACTGTATTTCAGCTGTAAAACCTTCGGAGGAGGTTGGCGTTCCATGGTCGTTCCGACTCTTTGTTGGAGTCGTCTCTCTTTCGTGCCTTCGGCTTCTGCGTGTCAATCAGGTAGTAGGAGTCGTTGCCTAAGGCTCTGCTGATGACGAAGGGGCCCTTCCAAGGGGCCGAGAGCTTGTGCTGGCCGGCTGTTCGCTCGATCAGCCGGAGCACAAGATCGCCCTCTTGGAAGGATCTTGGCTTGACCTTTCGGCTTTGGTAGCGGCGCAGGCCCTGCTGATAGATGGCGGACCGGCTGAGGGCTAACAGCCGGCTTTCTTCCAGCAGGTCGACGCTGTCTTCTCGTGCTTCCTTGGCCTTCGCTTCCGTGTACATGATTACTCGAGGCGAGTCGAACTCGATGTCAGTTGGGATGACCGCCTCGGCACCATACACGAGGAAGAAAGGGGTGAAGCCGGTTGACTTGTTTGGTGTAGTGCGCAGACTCCAGAGGACAGCCGGCAGCTCATCGAGCCAACAGCCGGCTGAATGCTCCAGTGGTACGATCAGTCGGGGCTTGATGCCGGAAAGGATGAGGCCGTTGGCTCGCTCGACCTGGTCGTTTGACTGCGGGTGGGCGGCGGATGCTAGATCCAACCGGATGCCTTGCGTCGCGCAGAAATGTGCCAAGGCTCCCTTGGCGAAATTTGTGCCATTGTCGGTGATGATGCTGTGTGGCACGCCATACCGAGTTGTTATATCTGCGATAAATGTGACGGCAGTCGGCCCATTCAGCTTCTTGATCGGCTTTGCTTCAATCCATTTGGTGAATTTGTCCACGGCGACAAGCAGATGTGTCATGCCGCCGCGCGCCGTCTTGACTGGGCCCACCATGTCCAGTCCCCAAACGGCGAAGGGCCAAGTGAGGGGAATGGTCTTGAGTGCTGAAGCCGGCATGTGTTGCTTGGAGCTGAAGAGTTGGCACCCTTTGCAATGTTTGACTAACTCCTTGGCGTCATCCAAAGCAGTCGGCCAAAAGAAACCATGGCGGAAGGCTTTGGCGACGAGTGATCTTGAGGCTGCATGGTGGCCGCATTCTTCTTGGTGGATGTCTCTAAGGATTGCAATGCCCTTCTCTTGCTCGACGCATCGCTGGAGGACTCCAGTGACACTGCGCTTGACGAGCTCTCTGTTGACGATTGTGTATGCTCCGGCTCGGTGTTGGACTTGTCTTGCCTCTACTTCGTCAGGCGGCAGATCTTGGTTTATTAGGAAGTTGAGGATGGATTGAGCCCATGACGGAGCTGCGACTTCTTCTATTGCCAAAACGGCTACTGCGACCAGGGCGGGCGGGCTGGGCGGTGAAATGCTGGAGTCGGCCGCCGCCTGTTGTGTTGGTGTAGTTTCCGGGCCGACTACCGCAATCCCCAAGCCGGGTGAGGCAGTCCCCGGGTCGGGCGTAACTACGGAAGTCCCCGAGCCGCCTGCTGATACCCCCTGGCTGACTATCGAAGTCGCCGGGCCACCTGCTTGGCTCTTCGAGCCAGACCCGGCCGCGTCGGGGTCAGGCGGCACGAAGATGGAATCGGACTCTGGAGACGGCTTGATAGACGGCTTGAGGAGGCGTTGTAGAGAGACGCCGGTTGGTATTGCTTGCCGGGTGGAGCCTATTCGAGCCAGAGCATCAGCTGGTTCGTTGTCGGCTCGCGGTACGTGGAGGAACTCACATCCTTCAAAATACCCATTGATCTGCTAAACGAGGAAGCGGTAGCTTGCCATATTTGCGTCCTTGGCGTCCCAGTCGCCGGATGATTGCTGGACCACCAAGTCCGAGTCGCCATAACATAGGATCCGGCGAATGCCGAGCTCTTTGGCAAGCCGGAGCCCGTGTATGAGCGCCTCATACTCGGCTACATTGTTGGAGGCGGCAAAGTGGATTTGCAGCGTGTATCTGAGCTTGTCGCCTTTGGGAGAGGTGAGGACGATGCCGGCTCCCAAGCCGGTGCGCATCTTGGACCCATCGAAGTGCATGCGCCAATGAGTGGAGTCGGGAGCCGGCGGCAGGTACTGGGTCTCGGCCCAGTCGACGAGGAAGTCGGCCAATGCTTGGGATTTGATGGCGGTACGAGGCTGGTAGAAGATCGCGTAAGGGGCCAGCTCGATGGCCCATTTCGCCACTCGGCCAGATGCATCCCGGCTGCCTATGATCTCGGCCAGCGGGGCGGTGCATACAACCGTGATGGGATGTTCTTGGAAGTAGGGCTTCAGCTTCTTGGCGGCGAAGTACACGCCGTAGCACATCTTCTGGTAGTGCGGGTAGTTCTGCTTCGAGGTAGACAGCACCTCGCTCAAATAGTACACCGGCCTCTGGACCGGCTGGGCTCGGCCTTCTTTTGGGCGTTGGACTACGATGACGGTGCTGACCACCCGGCTGGTTGTGGCAATGTAGAGGAGCATGGGCTCTTTCTCAGTCGGCGCCGCCAGGACAGGCGGCGTGGCCAGCATCTTCTTCAGCTCGTGAAAAGCTTGATCGGCTTGGTCATTCCAGTCGAAGTGGTTGGTCTTCTTCATGAGGCGGTAGAGAGGAAGAGCTTTCTCTCCGAGCCGGCTGATGAAGCGGTTCAGGGAGGCCAAGCATCCGGTAAACTTCTGGACGTCTCGAAGTTTGGTGGGAATCGCCATTCTCTCAATGGCCTTGATCTTTACTGGGTTGCATTCGATGCCGTGTTCGGAGACCAGGAGGCCTAGGAGCTGGCCGGCTGGCACTCCGAACACGCATTTCTCGGGGTTAAGCTTGATTTGGAACCGGCATAGGTTCTCAAATGTTTCCTTGAGGTCTTCCAGCAAGGTGCCGTGCTTCTCCTTCTTCACCACAATGTCGTCTACGTAGACGTGGGCATTTCTGCCGAGTTGCTTGAGGAGGCACTTCTGCATGCAACGCTGAAAAGTGGCACCGGCATTTCTCAAGCCGAATGTCATAGTCAGGTAGTAGAAGGCTCCGAATGGCGTGATGAAGGCGGTCTTCAGGTGGTCAGCCGGATCTAACTTTATCTGGTGATACCCTAAGTAAGCATCCAAGAAACTCAACAGCTCGCATCCGGCCGTGGAGTCTATCACTTGGTCAATCCTTGGCAGCGCGAAGGGATCTTTGGGGCAGGCCTTGTTGAGGCTCGTGTAGTCTATACACATGTGCCACTTGTTGTTCTTCTTTAGCACGAGGACCGGGTTGGCGAGCCACTCTGGAAAGAAAACTTCCATAATGAAGCCGGCAGCTAGAAGTCGGGCTATCTCCTCTCCCACAATCCTGCGCTTCTCCTCCGACAGTCGGCGGAGGGGTTGTTTGACTGGTTTGGCGTCTTCTCGGACGTGTAATTTGTGCTCGGCGAATTCCTTCGGAACACCCGGCATGTCCTTGGGGGGCCATGCAAAGATGTCCCGATTCTCACGGAGGAAGTCGGCGAGCTCGCCTTCCTATTTGCTGTTTAGGTTTGACCCGATGACGGCAAACCTCTTTAGGTGCTCGGGGTCAAGAGGTATCTTCTTCGTCTCCTTGGCCGGCTGGAAAGATCCTTGGGCATCATGCTCCTTGGGATCGGGGGATAGGGCCGACTGCTTGCCGGCCATGGCCACGACCCGGTCCAACATCTTCTTCTCTTCGGCAATCACAAGGGACTCGGCCAGCCGGCTGCTGGCTGCTACGCACTCGGAGGACTTCTTGTAATAGCCGGCTACGGTGATGATGCCATTGGTGCTTGGTATCTTCATCTTGAGGTATGCATAGTGGGGAACTTCCATGAATTTGGCCAAGGCAGGTCGGCCGAGCAATGCATGGTAAGGGCTCTCCAGGTCCACCACTTCAAACCAGATCGCTTCCCGGCGGAAATGCTCCTTGTCCCCAAAAAGTACATCAATCTTGACCTTGCCAATGGGGGCGCAGGACAGCCCGGGTATGATGCCATGGAACACTGTCCGAGTAGGTATGAGTTGCTTTGTCTTGATGTTCAGCTTCTCCAGGGTGTCGCGGTACAAGATGTTGATGCTGCTCCCGCCGTCTATCAACACACGGGAGAAGCGAGCGGCGCGTCTATCCGTTGCAAGGGTGGCATCCAGAACCAACGCATAAGAGCCGGGAGATGGCATCACCTCTGGGTGGTCGGCCCGGCTCCAGCTGATAGGTTTTTCTGACCAGTGCATGTGCTCGGCGGGGTTGGCAGCAACCATGCTGACTTCCTGGTTCTCTCGGCGTTTGCTGCGCCGGTCTTCGGGCTGGCTTGTAAAGACGATATAGGCGGCATGCTCGTCGGGGAACTCATCATGCACGGCTCCGACTACGGGCCGAGCGGCCGGCGACTGCGGAGCCAGAGGCGGCGGACCGACAGGCGGAGGTGGCGCGAGCCCTTCGCCTTTGGAGATTCGGGTGAGCCAATGGCACTTTCGGGTTGTGTGGTTGGACGGCTTCGCGCTGCTGTGGAACTTGCACGGGGCGCCGAGAGTTTGCTCGTTGGAGAAGGCCGGCTGCCAAGCCGGCCTGCCGCCCTTGGGCTTCTTGGGCGCGGGCCGCCCTTCGGGCGGCACGTCTTCGACTGTGGCCACCTGCCGACTGGCGGGAGGCGGCGCGGGGCCCTTGCGCTTGTGGTCGTTCGAGTGTGGGCGTCGGCCGGAATCCCCAGCCGGCGTCTTGGGCGCCGGGTTGAGTACTTTTCCGGACGCGTCTACCCGGAGCTCGGTCTTCATTGAGGAGTCGGCGGTAGCATACTTGTCCGCTATGTCCAGAAGCTCGTCGAGGGTAGTCGGCTCGTCGCAGAGGAGCTTGTGCTTGAGGAGGGTGCCCTCTCGGCACCCGGCAGTGAAGTATTCTATGGCTTGCACCTCGTGCACCCCTTCGCAAGAGTTGCGGAGCTCGGCCCAACGCGTGAGGTAGTCGCGAGTTGACTCGGCGGGGCCTTGTACGCACAAGGAGAGCTGTCTGGGCTTGGGAGCCCGCTTGTAGGTGCTGGTGAAGTTGCGGACGAAAGCTTCTGTGAAATCTAGCCAGCTGTTGATGCTGTGTGGTTTGAGGCTGTTGAGCCAGGTCCGCGCCGTGCCTTGCAGCATGAGGGGCACGTACTTCATGGCAACGCGCCGGTTGCCGTTGGCTATGCTAACCGCCATGGAGTAGTCGATCAACCAATCTTCCGGCTTCACGGAACCGTTATACTTGGGCGTGTCTCTTGGGAGCGAGAACCCTTTGGGGAAGGGCTCGTCGCGGATGCGGGGGCCGAAGCAAGGCGGACCGACATCGTCTTCTTCTTCCAGCGCCAGGGATCGCGCCAGGCGGTCGATCCGATGGCGGGCGTCGTTCTCGCCGACTCCTTCGCGGCGACCTAGCCGGCCGCTGAGAGTCGGATGCGCAACAGGCGGCGGGGTGGGATATCTCTCTCCACGGGGCCGAGGCGGAGGCGGGTTGCCCTGCCACTCCACGGCCCGAGGGTGGCCTTCTGCATCTCGCTCGATGGAGATCCGGGTTTGGCTTCGGCTGGCAGCCGGCTCTTTCTCGCGCCGCGCGCGGTCTCTACCCGCAGTCGGCGTCCGGGATGTCGCACCGTGATCTCGGCGCGAGGGAGGGCTTTTCGCGCGGGCGTCGGCTTCGTGCCGCTGCGCGGCTGCGTTGATCAGCTGCTGGATGCGTCGGGTCATGTGGGGGAGTTCTTCGGCCCCCAATCTGTCTAGCTCGTCTACGGCCGCCTGGGCAGCACGCAGGTTCTCGAGTGGAGTGGCGTAGACTGGGCGGTCGACCCCTAACGTGTCGGCAATGACAGCGCCGCGCTGTCTGACAACGCCGGCCCGGCTAGGCCCGCTTGGGGGCGGTGTGCCAAAGGCGGCGCGGTCGGCCTCGCGTCGGTGGGCCTAAGTGAGGCGTCTCATGGAAACCAACTTCCGGCCCTCCATGAGGAGGGCGAGGCGGCGAGCCTCCAGTGCTTCAGCGTCGGCGTCGGCCGGGAGGGGGATGGACAAGTCGTGGACCGCCGCGTGCGGGGCGTCGTGGGCGCTCTCGTCGGCTGGGCCGTCGTGGCCGATGACCATCACCTCGGTGGTGACAGCGTTGCAGCCATTGGCTCGGGGAAGCGGGTCGTTGTAGATCGTGACGTTGGTGGGGAAGGTGTCGAATGAGGCCGTGCCGGAGTCGACAGGCATCGGATCGGTGGAGCCAACCGACTCCAAGTCCATGGTAGGCTCGTCGGAGACATGGAGCCGGCCGAGGAGGTTGACGAGGTGGTCGGTGCCCGCGTCGGAGGCGAGCTCATCGGAGATGAGGGTCTTGTCGAGGAGATCGGCGAGGCTGCTCGCTGCGCAGGTGTTGGTGACGCCTTGCAGCGCGTCGTGGCAAGCGCCATCGGGCGTGCCGGGCTGGCTACGCTCGCGGGGGAGGAAGAAGGTTCCCGTCCATAACAGGTCTTCGGACGACGGTGCACCTAGCCCCACGGTGGACGCCAAATGTCGGGTGGTAGGTGCGACATATGCCAACGGGTGGCTTATCATTGTGGGAGCCAGTAAAACATCGCCGGTGCCTGGAAACGGGATGAGGCGAAGACATGCACGCCGGCGAATCTTACCCAGCTTCGGGGCTCTCCGTGGAGATAACACCCCTACTACTGCTCTGCGGGGTCTCCGCATGATCACTCGATGAACAAGTAGCTACACGGTGCTCCTTGAGCTATTTGGCGAGAGGAGGAAGAAGGGCTCCGCTTGCTCTCTTCTCCTCCCTACATGGTGTCTAAAACTAGCAGGGATCAACCCTTTGCATGGGTGTCCCGGGGGGTTTATATAGGCCTACCCCCCGGGGTACAACGGTAATCCGGCTGGGCACGGGGCCCAGCCGTCTGTGTCTACGCTCTCCGGCTTCTGCACCGGCTGCTGGGGCCCGCCGGCTAGTGGGTCCCACCAGCTACCGGCCCCTTGGTTGACAGGCAGGCCCCACTGTCCAGGGCCTTGTCGGTGGCTGGTTACTGTTGCTCAATCTTGGTGACGAGGGCTTCGCCGAGGTAAGCGTGGCTACAGTGCTGCCTTCCGGCGGGTGACCACTATAGCCTCACCGCGTCTTGTCTCCTTAATGGGGCGTCTCCTTTGAGGGGGTGGCAAGCCGGCTGGAGAGAGCCGGCTCCGTCTTGGGCCGACTAGGGGAGGCCGGGCCGCCTTCGGGTGTCTCTCTGCCCGAAGGGGCCCACCGCCCGTGGGCCGTACTGGTAGCCCGTCGTGGATGACATCAGGGTCAACATGGCAACAGTGTTGCGCCGGACGGTCATGGCCACCCGTACGGTGCACTGTGCCAGGCGCGCTCCGGGATTCGGGGGTGGCAGGCTTCACTGTAGCCACGCCCCGTCACATCGCCGTTAGGTGGATGCAGACTTCGAGGGTACGGTCTTGATCGCTTTATGGGAGCCGGCTCCTTGGAGTCGGCCTTCTCGCAGCCGGCTCTTAGGAGCCAGCCCTCCCGCGGCTTTCTTCATGAGGGTTGAAGTCGGGCCGCCTTCCAATAGCCGGCCTGGGAGATAGTCAGCCAGGGGAAGGCGGCCCCATGTCTTGGATCCTTGAGAGCCGGATCGGCTCATAATTTTTTCCAGAAAGGCCAGGGGGAGCCGGCTAGGCTACCCGTGGTCACTTACTCCAACATTATCTGTTTTGGATGTTAATGGGCTTTATTTTACACTTTTATATTATTTTTGGGACTAACCTATTAACCGGAGGCCGAGCCCAAATTGCTATTTTTTGCCTATTTTAATGTTTCGTAGAAAAGGAATATCAAACGGAGTCCAAACGGAATGAAACCTTCGGGAGCGTGAATTTTGGAACGAACATGATCCAGAGGACTTGGAGTGGACGTCAAGTAATCAACGAGGAGGCCACGAGGCAGGGGGCGCGCCTACCCCCTGGGTGCGCCCTCCACCCTCGTGGGCCCCTCGTGGCTCCACCGACCTACTTCTTCCTCCTATATATATATCTACATACCCCGCAAACATCCAGGCGCACCACGAAACCCTATTTCCACTGCCGCAACCATCTGTACCCAAGAGATCCCATCTTGGGGCCTTTTCCGGAGCTCCGTCGGAGGGGGCATTGATCACGGAGGGCCTCTACATCAACTCAGGGCCCCTCCGATGATGTGTGAGTAGTTTACTTCAGACCTTCGGGTCCATAGCTAGTAGCTAGATGGCTTCTTATCTCTCTCTTTGGATCTCAATACAAAGTTCTCCTTGATTCTCTTGGAGATCTATTTGATGTAACTCTTTTTGCAGTGTGTTTGTCGAGATCTGATGAATTGTGGGTTTATGATCAAGTCTATCTATGAACAATATTTGAATCTTCTCTGAATTCTTTTATGTATGATTGGTTATCTTTGCAAGTCTCTTCGAATTATCAGTTTGGTTTGGCCTACTAGATTGATCTTTCTTGCAACGGGAGAAGTGCTTAGCATTGGATTCAATCTTGCGGTGCTCGATCCCAGTGACAGAAAGGGAAACGACACGTATTGTGTTGTTGCCATCGAGGATAAAAAGATGGGGTCTATATCATATTGCATGAGTTTATCCCTCTACATCATGTCATCTTGCTTAAGGCGTTACTTGATACATCCATTTTGCATCATGCTTTTATATTGATATTTATTGCATTATGGGCTGTTATTACACATTATGTCACAATACTTATGCCTATTCTATCTTATTTTACGAGGTTTACATAAAGAGGGAGAATGCCGGCAGCTGGGATTCTGGGCTGGAAAAGGACCAAATATTAGAGACCTATTCTGCACAGCTCCAAAAGTCGTGAAACTTCACAGAAGTCATTTTCAGAATATATAAAAAATATTGAGCGCAAGAAGTTCCAGTGGGGGGCACACCCTGGCCACGAGGGTGGGGGGCGCGCCCTAGGCGCGCCCCCTGCCTCGTGGGCCCCCTGGTGGCCCTTCGATGCCCATCTTTTGCTATATGGAGTCCTTCGATGAGAAAAAAAATCATAAGCCATCTTTCCGGACGAGACTCCCCCGCCACGAGGCGGAACCTTGGCGGAACCAATCTAGGGCTCTGGCAGAGCTGTTCTGTCGGGGAAACTTCCCTCCGGGAGGGGAAAATCATCGCCATCGTCATCACCAACGCTCCTCTCATCGGGAGAGGGCAATCTCCATCAACATCTTCACCAGCACCATCTCCTCTCAAAACCCTAGTTCATCTCTTGTATCCAATTCTTGTCTCCAAGTCTGGGATTGGTACCTATGGGTTGCTAGTAGTGTTAATTACTCCTTGTAGTTGATGCTAGTTGGTTTATTTGGTGGAAGATCATATGTTTAGATCCTATATGCATATTAATACCCCTCTGATTATGAACATGAATATGCTTTGTGAGTAGTTACGTTTGTTCCTGAGGACATGGGAGAAGTCTTGCTATTAGTAGTCATGTGAATTTGGTATTCGTTCCATATTTTGATGAGATGTATGTTGTCTCTCCTCTGGTGGTGTTATGTGAACATCGACTACATGACACTTCACCATTATTTGGGCCTAGAGGAAGGCATTGGGAAGTAATAAGTAGATGATGGGTTGCTAGAGTGACAGAAGCTTAAACCCTAGTTTATGCGTTGCTTCGTAAGGGGCTGATTTGGATCCATATGTTTCATGCTATGGTTAGGTTTACCTTAATACTTTTGTTGTAGTTGCGGATGCTTGCAATAGAGGTTAATCATAAGTGGGATGCTTGTCCAAGTAAGGGTAGCACCCAAGCACCGGTCCACCCACATACTAAATTATCAAAGTACCGAACGCAAATCATATGAACGTGATGAAAACTAGCTTGATGATATTCCCATGTGTCCTCGGGAGCGATTTACATCATATAAGTGTTTGTCCAGGCTTGTCCTTCGCTACAAAAAGGATTGGGCCACCTTGCTGCACTTTATTTACTTTTGTTACTTGTTGCTCGATACCAATTATCTTATCACAAAACTATCTGTTACCTATAATATCAATGATTGCAGAGAATAGCTTGCTAAAAACTGCTTATCATTTCCTTCCGCTCCTTGTTGGGTTCGACACTCTTACTTATCGAAAGGACTGCAATAGATCCCATATACTTGTAGGTCATCATTACTCTGTTCTTATGAACTTAATACTCTAGATGCATGCTGGATAGCGGTCGATGTGTGGAGTAATAGTAGTAGATGCAGGCAAGAGTCGGTCTACTTGTCACGGACGTGATGCCTATATACATGATCATGCCTAGATATTATGATAATTATTCGCTCTTCTATCAATTGCTCGACAGTAATTCTTCACCCACCGTAATACTTATGCTATCTTGAGAGAAGCCACTAGTGAAACCTATGAAGGAAATATGCCCTAGAGGCAATAATAAAGTTATTATTTATTTCCTTATATCATGATAAATGTTTATTATTCATGCTAGAATTGTATTAACCGGAAACATAATACATGTGTGAATACATAGACAAAACAGTGTCACTAGTATGCCTCTACTTGACTAGCTCGTTGATCAAAGATGGTTATGTTTCCTAACCATAGACATGAGTTGTCATTTGATTAACGGGACCACATCATTAGGAGAATGATGTGATTGACTTGACCCATTCAGTTAGCTTAGCACTTGATCGTTTAGTTTGTTGCTATTGCTTTCTTCATAACTTATACATGTTCCTATGACTATGAGATTATGCAACTCCCGTTTACCGGAGGAACACTTTGTGTGCTACCAAACGTCACAACGTAATTGGGTGATTATAAAGGTGCTCTACAGGTGTCTCCAAAGGTACTTGTTGGGTTGGCATATTTCGAGATTAGGATTTGTCACTCCGATTGTCGGAGAGGTATCTCTGGGCCCTCTCGGTAATGCACATCACTCAAGCCTTGCAAGCATTGCAACTAATAAGTTAGTTACGGGATGATGTATTACGGAACAAGTAAAGAGACTTGCTGGTAATGAGATTGAACTACGTATTGAGATACCGATGATCGAATCTCGGGAAAGTAACATACCGATGACAAAGGGAACAACGTATGTTGTTATGCGGACTGACCAATAAAGATCTTCATAGAATATGTAGGAGCCAATATGAGCATCCAGGTTCCGCTATTGGTTATTGACCGGAGACATGTCTCGGTCATGTCTACATAGTTCTCGAACCCGTAGGGTCCGCACGCTTAAAGTTCGGTGACGATCGTAATTAGGGTTTTTGTGTTTTGATGTACCGAAGGTTGTTCGGAGTCCCGGATGTGATCACGGACATGACGAGGAGTCTCGAAATGGTCGAGACATAAAGATTGATATATTGGAAGCCTATATTTGGATATCGGAAACGTTCCTGGTGAAATCGGGATTTTACCGGAGTACCGGGGGGTTACCGGACCCCCCCCCCCCTCGGGGGGGTTATTGGGCCTACATGGGCCATAAGGGAGAAGAGGAGGGTCGGCCAGGGCAGGCCGCGTGCCCCCTCCCCCCTAGTCCGAATAGGACAAGGAAGGGGGGCGCCCCCCTTTCCTCTTTCTCCCTTCCTCCTTCCTTTTCCAACAAGGCAAGAGGGGGGAGTCCTACTCCCAGTTGGAGTAGGACTCCTCCAGGCGCACCCATAGGGCCGGCCGCACCTCCCCCTCTCCCTCCTTTATATACTGAGGCAAGGGGGCACCCCATGACACACAAGTTGATCCTCGTGATCATTCCTTAGCCGTGTGTGGTGCCCCCTTCCACCATATTACACCTCGGTCATATCGTAGCGATGCTTAGGTGAAGCCCTGCGTCGGTAGAACATCATCACCGTCATCACGCCATCGTGCTGACGAAACTCTCCCTCAATGTTTTGCTGGATCGGAGCTCGAGGGATGTCACCGAGTTGAACGTGTGTAGAACTCAGAGGTGCCGTACGTTCGGTACTTGGATCGGTCGGATCGGGAAGACGTACGACTACTTCCTCTATGTTGTGTCAACGCTTCCGGTGCCGGTCTACGAGGGTACGTAGACAACACTCTCCCCTCTCGTTGCTATGCATCACCATGATCTTGCGTGTGCGTAGGAAAATTTTGAAATTACTACGTTCCCCAACAGTGGCATCCGAGCCTAGGTTTTATGCGTTGATGTTGTGCACGAGTAGAACACAAGTGAGTTGTGGGCGATATTACTCATACTGCTTACCGACATGTCATACTTTGGTTCGGCGGTATTGTTGGACGAAGCGGCCCGGACCGACATTATGCGTACGCTTACGCGAGACTGGTTCTACCGATGTGCTTTGCACACAGGTGGCTGGCGGGTGTCAGTTTCTCCAACTTTAGTTGAACCAAGTGTGGCTATGCCCGGTCCTTGTGAAGGCTAAAACAACACCAACTTGACAAACTATTGTTGTGGTTTTGATGCGTAGGTAAGAACGGTTCTTGCTAAGCCCGTAGCAGCCACATAAAACTTGCAACAACAAAGTAGAGAACGTCTAACTTGTTTTTGCAGGGCATGTTGTGATGTGATATGGTCAATACATGATGCTAAATTTTGTTGTATGAGATGATCATGTTTTGTAACCGAGTTATCGGCAACTGGCAGGAGCCATATGGTTGTCGCTTTATTGTATGCAATGCAATTGCGCTGTAATGCTTTACTTTATCACTAAGCGGTAGCGATCACTAGTAGAAAAAGGGTCAAATGTGAAGCACATTAGTGCCGGTTTGAATTTGAGCCGACACTAATGTGACCATTAGTGCCGGTTCCAACGGCTAGGCGGGCGGGCATCATTAGTACCGGTTCGTGGGTAACCTTTAGTACCGGTTCATGCCACGAACTGGTACTAATGAGGCTGTGTCAGGCTATGGTCAGTCTGGGGCCCCCACGAAGACCTTTAGTACCGGTTCATGCCATGAACCGGTACTAGAGTTTCTTTGTATGCTGATTTTTAGTCCCACCTCGCCAAGAGAGAGGCAGTATGAGCGGTTTATAAGTCGTGAGTGCACAGACAATGACGAAGAGTTGCAATGCTCACCTACATGTTGATTAGCTTCAAGCCTTGCGGAATATCATAGATTGCACTGAGCTATGTGCAGCGCAGTCTACACTATTCCGAATGGCTTGAAGCAAATTAACCAGCATTGCACCTCTTTTTTATTTTTAATGACTTATTTGAACTCCGGACTTCTTTTGTGTTCAGTATGCAGCATTCAAAGCAACGTCATCAATTTCCAACATGTTCTGACATCATTTGTTGTTTTTCGGTCATTTACCTAATTGTTTAGAGAGCTAAATGACCGTGAAATTGAAAATCACTACAAAATGAATCCTGAAAATGTTGAAACTTGGCATGTTATCATCATATCACCCGCATAGCATGCGTGAAAGAGTAGAGAGGGTCACGGCAAAAACTGGACGCACTTCGTGTACAAACTGGACAAACTCTTTCAGAGTATCAGGGTTTCGGACGAGAACTCATCTGTTACATGGCCACTTCAATGTTTTTTAAACTTATTTGAACTCCGGACTTCTTTTGTGTTTAGTATGCAGCATTCAAAGCGACGTCATCAATTTCCAACATGTTCTGACATCATTTGTTGTTTTTCGGTCATTTACCTAATTGTTTAGAGAGCTAAGTGACCGTGAAATTGAAAATCACTACAAAATGAATCCTGAAAATGTTGAAACTTGGCATGGTATCATCATATCACCCGCATAGCATGCGCGAAAGAGTAGAGAGGGTCACGGCAAAAACTGGACACACTTCGTGTACAAACTGGACATACTCTTTCGGAGTATCAGGGTTTCGGACGAGAACTCATCTGTTACACGGCCACTTCAATGGTTTTTAAACTTATTTGAACTCCGGACTTCTTTTGTGTTCAGTATGCAGCATTCAAAGCGACGTCATCAATTTCCAACATGTTCTGACATCATTTGTTGTTTTTCGGTCATTTACCTAATTGTTTAGAGAGCTAAATGACCGTGAAATTGAAAATCACTACAAAATGAATCCTGAAAATGTTGAAACTTGGCATGGTATCATCATATCACCCGCATAGTATGCGTGAAAGAGTAGAGAGGGTCACGGCAAAAACTGGACGCACTTCGTGTACAAACTGGACATACTCTTTCGGAGTATCAGGGTTTCGGACGAGAACTCATCTGTTACACGGCCACTTCAATGTTTTTTAAACTTATTTGAACTCTGGACTTCTTTTGTGTTCAGTATGCAGCATTCAAAGCGACGTCATCAATTTCCAACATGTTCTGACATCATTTGTTGTTTTTCGGTCATTTACCTAATTGTTTAGAGAGCTAAATGACCGTGAAATTGAAAATCACTACAAAATAAATCCTGAAAATGTTGAAACTTGGCATGGTATCATCATATCACCCGCATAGCATGCGCGAAAGAGTAGAGAGGGTCACGGCAAAAACTGGACGCACTTCGTGTACAAACAGGACATACTCTTTCGGAGTATCAGGGTTTCGGACGAGAACTCATCTGTTACACAACCACTTCAATGTTTTTTAAACTTATTTGAACTCCGTACTTCTTTTGTGTTCAATATGCAGCATTCAAAGCGACGTCATCAATTTCCAACATGTTCTGACGTCATTTGTTGTTTTTCGGTCATTTACCTAATTGTTCAGTATGCAGCATTCAATTTCCAGAAGAAAATAGATAGAAGAAAAGAAATAATGCAGAAAATAAAAAACTATACAAAAAAATTACTCAAAAATAAATAGAAGAAAATAAATAATGCAAAAAAGAAAAAACTATATAAAAACTACTGAAAATAAATAGAAGAAAATAAATAATGCAGAAAAGAAAAAACTATATAAAAAATTTGTTGGCGCGCTGCCCAGTGGGCCTGCCAGACCTAGGGTGTGCAAATGCAGGCCCAAAAGGGCCAGCTGGCTCACAGGGCAGCGCGCCCTAATTAATTAGGCCCAGAAGCCTGCTATATAGAGGAGTTCAAAGAGGTAGCCGCGGCTGGGTTTATAAACCAGTGCGGCTGCCCTTCGCCCAGCGAGGTGGGACTAAACTTTGGGGTGGCAGCGCGAGGCCTTTAGTACCGGTTGGTGGCTCCAACCGGTACTAAAGACCACCCTTTAGTACCGGTTGGAACCACCAACCGGTACTAAAGGCCTGCTCTTCCCGCCTCTTGGCCTGGCCAAAGTTGGCCTTTAGTACCGGTTGGTGGCTCCAACCAGTACTAAAGGCCTCTCCTATATATACAACACTTACGAAAATTCAGTTAGATCTCCCACTTTCTTTTGTCTCCAACCTCTCGCGTGCCGCTCGAACTCGTCCTCGCCGCCTGTCGCCCATCGTCCGTCATCGTCGTCGCTGTCCCCGCCGCCACCCGTCGTCGTCGCCGTCTCGCGCCGCTGTCCGTCGTCGTCCCGCCGCGGTCTCGTACGTCTCTCGCTCTCGCGTATACCCGCCGCGCCGCCGTCCGTCGTCGTCGCACCCAGCCCGTATGGCGGCACCCCCGCCCCGTACGCCGGCGCCCCCGCTCGTACGTACGGGGCGGCGGCGTACGGGGCCGCACACATACACACACATGCATATATACGTACACACTACACACACATACACACACACATTTTTTTACTTATTTTCTGTTTTTTAGAAAAGTTAATTAGATGATCGAATGTTTGATTAATGTCGAATGTTAGATGAATTAGCTAGATAGAAAATTGTCGAACTAGAGATTTGAACTAGTTGAATAATTAATATAACTAGTTTATTTTTAGTAAGAAAATTATCGACTAGTTTACTTAGGTATATGAGATTTGAACTAGTTCAATAATTAATATAACTAGTTTATTTTTAGTAAGAAAATTGTCGAACTAGTTTATTTAGGTATATGAGATTTGAACTAGTTCAATAATTAATATAACTAGTTTATTTAGGTATATGAGATTTGAACTAGTTCAATAATTAATATAACTAGTTTATTTTTAGTAAGAAAATTTAGGTATTTGAGATTTGATGATCTAATTAAAATATTATTTGTTAATGAGTTTTTCTGTTTATTTAATTTTTTATATATTTTGAGTTTATATAAATGTTAGATTAATGTCGAATGTTAGATGAATTAGATAGAAAAGTTAAATATATAGTAATGTCAATTGTTAGAGATGAATATAGTTAGATATATTAATGTCAAATGTTAGATGAATATATATTTGGCTAGATATTAATTAATGTTAGATAGTAATAGGTGTTTAATGTTTCACCTATATGAACATAGGAAATGTCATCTGACGACAAAAAAGATTTCATTATGTGCGAACACTGTGAAGACCAGCGCGGCCTGTGCGATAGAAATTTCCTTGTTGATGGTAGGCGCTTCAGCATCAAGCTGGATGAGACATTCGAAGTTGATACAGTAAGTCACTTTGTCAATTATTATTTGAATGCAAAACTTATGCTTCATTTGCTTCAACTTATAATTTTAAATTTTCACTATTCTACTAGCGCATCCCCTGCCATGCAAGAATTTTTATCTTGGATAAGATAGGTTTTAGTGTTGTAGATGATATGGAGGTAAAGAGAGTTTACTTGAAGACGGAGCATGGGTATACTTTCAACGTCAAATTATATAATGGAGACACATACACCCATTTTGAATGCAAAACTTGGCAAGCACTATGCAAGGTTTATGCATTTGAGCCTGGTATGGTTGTCACCTTTGATATTCGTCCGGAAAATGATATTGAAGGTAATATAGACATCTGGGTCGATGTGGAAACGCCTCCAGTTCTACCATTATGTGATTTTTTCTCAACCATGCATGCATATGTTTATGTCTTTGATACAGTTTATTCAAAAATAGTTGACAACTAATTTGTATTGTCAGCTTATTTCGGTTCAAGCAAACATGTCCGGCGCGTGGTAGACAGGACCTACTACTGCCCCGGGGCTCAACTAAACTGCGAGGAGATAAGTCATTATGTTTCATGGCTTGAGGATCTTAATACTGTCAAGACAAAAAAAATTCCTGAACTTAGAAATGTTAGTACTCAAAACGTGCGACCAATGGTGATCGTATTGAACTACAGTCACATCTATAATCGAAAGATGGTAAGATTTTAACTATTTGTCCTTAATTAGTGCATCTTTTCCATACATTATTTTTGAAGCTAAACTTTCATTGCTTAGTATATTAATTACTATACGATGTTCTTCAACAGGGACTTCCGATGACAGTTGTGCCTCAGTGGATCGAGACTAAAGGTGACATGTCAATGGTTAGCTTACGGCCAAGATATCCTACATTGCACATGAGTGCATTCAGGATTTCTGAAAGCGAAGAATGCTTAATAGTGAAAGATTGGAGCAAAATTGTTAACGATCGCAGAGAAGTACTAGGGGGCGGCAAGGAGAAGCGCAACCCAAGATTAGGAGACAGATTCATCTGCATGCTCCAGTATGATGAATAAGGAGAGCTATACATGTTCTATGCTATTCTACCTGAGAGGGAGCGGCACTAGTTTTCATGCTCTTAATTAGTGTCTCATGTCCGTGTCCTGAACTTTGATGTTGGTGATGATTATGTTGAACTCGATGATATCTTTGCTTCTGTTACAAAGTGAATGTTTCCTCTTTAAGCTAGCCAGTGTTGGTGATGATTAGATAGCTAGCGTTAATGACTATGATGATTAATTAAATAGTGGTAATTAGACGACTACAATGATTTTTAGCTAGCTAGAGTTTATTTATTTATTAATATGCGATGATGATGATGATGATGATGATGATGATGATGACTACAACTCATTATAACATAAAACAATCCTAAATTAAATTGATAACACAAATTTAATTAAAAAATACAAAATAAAACAAAAACCCACAAACATTTAGTACCGGTTGGTGTTACCAACCGGTACTAAAGGGCTCCCGGCCCCCGGAGCTGGCTCGTGCCATGTGGTTTCCCTTTAGCACCGGTTCATGCTGAACCGGTACTAAAGGGGGGGCCTTTAGTGACCACACTTTAGTGCCGGTTATGGAACCGGCACTAAAGGGCCTTACGAACCGGTGCTATTGCCCGGTTCTGCACTAGTGGATAGTCGTGGAAGCATAAGATTGGCGAGATGACAACCATGGTACGATGGTGATCAAGGTGTCGCGTCGGTGACGATGGTGATCATGAAGGTGCTTCGGAGATGGAGATCACAAGCACAAGATGATGATGGCCATATCATATCACTTATATTGATTGCACGTGATGTTTATCTTTTATGCATCTTATCTTGCTTTGATTGACGGTAGCATTATAAGATGATCCCTCACTAAATTATAAAAGTATAAGTGTTCTCCCTGAGTATGCACCGTTGCGAAAGTTCTTCGTGCTGAGACACCACGTGATGATCGGGTGTGATAGGCTCTATGTTCAAATACAATGGGTGCAAAATAGTTGCACACGCGGAATACTCAGGTTTAACTTGACGAGCCTAGCATATAATAGATATGGCCTCGGAACATGGAGACCAAAAGGTCGAGCGTGAATCATATAGTAGATATGATCAACATATTGATGTTCACCATTGATACTACTCCATCTCACGTGATGATCAGACATGGTTTAGTTGATTTGGATCACGTGATCACTTAGAGGATTAGAGGGATATCTTTCTAAGTGGGAGTTCTTAAGTAATATGATTAATTGAACTTAAATTTATCATGAACTTAGTACCTGATAGTATCTTGCTTGTCTATGTTTGATTGTAGATAGATGGCTCGTGATGTTGTTCCGTTGAATTTTAATGCGTTCCTTGAGAAAGCAAAGTTGAAAGATGATGGTAGCAATTACACGGACTGGGTCCGTAACTTGAGGATTATCCTCATTGCTTCATAGAAGAATTACATCCTGGAAGCACCGCTAAGTGCCAAGCCTACTGCAGGAGCAACACCAGATATTATGAACATCTGGCAGAGCAAAGCTGATGACTACTCGATAGTTCAGTGTGCCATGCTTTACGGCTTAGAACCGGGTCTTCAATGACGTTTTGAACGTCATGGAGCATGTGAGATGTTCCAGGAGTTGAAGTTAATATTTCAAGCAAATGCCCGGATTGAGAGATATGAAGTCTCCAATAAGTTCTATAGCTGCAAGATGGAGGAGAATAGTTCTGTCAGTGAACATATACTCAAAATGTCTGGGTATCATAATCACTTGACTCAACTGGGGGTTAATCTTCCTGTTGATAGTGTCATTGACAGAGTTCTTCAATCACTGCCACCAAGCTACAAAAGCTTCATGATGAACTATAATATGCAAGGGATGAATAAAACTATTCATGAGCTCTTCGCGATGCTAAAAGCCGCGGAGGTAGAAATCAAGAAGGAGCATCAAGTGTTGATGGTCAATAAGACCACCAGTTTCAAGAAAAAGGGCAAAGGGAAGAAGAAAGGGAACTTTAAGAAGAACAGCAAACAAGTTGCTGCTCAGGAGAAGAAACCCAAGTCTGGACCTAAGCCTGAGACTGAGTGCTTCTATTGCAAGCAGACTGGTCACTGGAAGCGGAACTGCCCCAAGTATTTGGCGGATAAGAAGGATGGCAAAGTGAACAAAGGTATATGTGATATACATGTTATTGATGTATACCTTACTAATGCTCGCAGTAGCACCTGGGTATTTGATACCGGTTCTGTTGCTAACATTTGCAACTCGAAACAGGGGCTACGGATTAAGTGAAGATTGGCTAAGGACGAGGTGACGATGCGCGTGGCAAATGGTTCCAAAGTCGATGTGATCGCGGTCGGCACGCTACCTCTACATCTACCTTCGGGATTAGTATTAGACCTAAATAATTGTTATTTGGTGCTAGTGTTGAGCATGAACATTATATCTAGATCTTGTTTGATGCAAGCCGGTTATTCATTTAAATCAGAGAATAATGGTTGTTCTATTTATATGAGTAATATCTTTTATGGTCATGCACCCTTGAAGAGTGGTCTATTTTTGATGAATCTCGATAGTAGTGATACACATATTCATAATGTTGAAATCAAAAGATGCATAGTTGATAATGATAGTGCAACTTATTTGTGACACTGCCGTTTAGGTCATATCGGTGTAAAGCGCATGAAGAAACTCCATACTGATGGACTTTTGGAACCACTTGATTATGAATCACTTGGTACTTGCGAACCGTGCCTCATGGGTAAGATAACTAAAATGCCGTTCTCCGGTACTATGGAGAGAGCAACGAATTTGTTGGAAATCATACATACAGATGTATGTGGTCCAATGAATGTTGAGGCTCATGGCGGATATCGTTATTTTCTCACCTTCACAGATGATTTAAGCAGATATGGGTATATCTACTTAATGAAACATAAGTCTGAAACATTTGAAAAGTTCAAAGAATTTCAGAGTGAAGTTGAAAATCATCGTCACAAGAAAATAAAGTTTCTACGATATGATCGTGGAGGAGAATATTTGAGTTACGAGTTTGGTCTACATTTGAAACAATGCGGAATAGTTTCGCAACTCACGCCACCCGGAACACCACATCGTAATGGTGTGTCTGAATGTCGTAATCGTACTTTATTAGATATGGTGTGATGTATGATGTCTGTTACTGATTTACCGTTATCGTTTTGGGGTTATGCTTTAGAGACGGCTGCATTCACGTTAAATAGGACACCATCGAAATCCGTTTAGACGACGCCGTATGAACTGTGGTTTGGCAAGAAACCAAAGTTGTCGTTTCTGAAAGTTTGGGGTTGCGATGCTTATGTGAAAAAGCTTCAACCTGATAAGCTCGAACCCAAATCGGAGAAATGTGTCTTCATAGGATACCCAAAGGAGACTGTTGGGTACACCTTCTATCACAGATTCGAAGGCAAGACTTTTGTTGCTAAATTCGGAGTTTTTCTAGAGAAGGAGTTTCTCTCGAAAGAAGTGAGTGGGAAAAAAGTAGAACTTGATGAGGTAACTGTACCTGCTCCCTTATTGGAAAGTAGTACATCACAGAAACCGGTTTCTGTGACACCTACACCAATTAGTGATGAAGCTAATGATAATGATCATGAAACTTTAGATCAAGTTACTACTGAACCTCGTAGATCAACCAGAGTAAGATCCGCACCAGAGTGGTACGGTAATCCTATTCTGGAAGTCATGCTACTAGATCATGATGAACCTACGAACTATGAAGAAGCGATGGTGAGCCCAGATTCCGCAAAATGGCTAGAAGCCATGAAATCTGAGATGGGATCCATGTATGAGAACAAAGTGTGGACTTTGGTTGACTTGCCCGTTGATCGGCAAGCAATTGAGAATAAATGGATCTTCAAGAAGAAGACTGACGCTGACGGTAATGTTACTGTCTACAAAGCTCGACTTGTTGCAAAAGGTTTTTGACAAGTTCAAGGGATTGACTACGATGAGACCTTCTCACCCGTAGCGATGCTTAAGTTTGTCCGAATCATGTTAGCAATTGCCGCATTTTATGATTATGAAATTTGGCAAATGGATGTCAAAACTGCATTCCTGAATGGATTTCTGGAAGAAGAGTTGTATATGATGCAACCAGAAGGTTTTTTCAATCCAAAGGGAGCTAACAAAGTGTGCAAGCTCCAGCGATCCATTTATGGCCTGGTGTAAGCCTCTCAGAGTTGGAATAAATGCTTTGATAGTGTGATCAAAGCATTTGGTTTTGTACAGACTTTTGGAGAAGCCTGTATTTACAAGAAAGTGAGTGGGAGCTCTATAGAATTTCTGATATTATATGTGGATGACATATTATTGATTGGAAATGATATAGAATTTCTGGATAGCATAAAGGGATACTTGAATAAGAGTTTTTCAATGAAAGACATCGGTGAAGCTGCTTACATATTGGGCATTAAGATCTATAGAGATAGATCAAGACACTTAATTGGACTTTCACAAAGCACATACCTTGACAAGGTTTTGAAGAAGTTCAAAATGGATCAAGCAAAGAAAGGGTTCTTGCCTGTGTTACAAGGTGTGAAGTTGAGTAAGACTCAATGTCCGACCACCACAGAAGATAGAGAGAAAATGAAAGATGTTCCCTATGCTTCAGCCATAGGCACTATCATGTACGCAATGCTGTGTACTAGACCTGATGTGTGCCTTGCTATAAGTCTAGCAGGGAGGTACCAAAGTAATCCAGGAGTGGATCACTGGACAGCGGTCAAGAACATCCTGAAATACCTGAAAAGGACTAAGGATATGTTTCTCGTATATGGAGGTGACAAAGAGCTCATCATAAATGGTTACGTTGATGCAAGCTTTGACACTGATCCGGACGATTCTAAATCACAAACCAGATACGTGTTTTTACTGAATGGTGGAGCTATCAGTTGGTGCAGTTCTAAACAAAGCGTCGTGGCGGGATCTACATGTGAAGCGGAGTACATAGCTGCTTCGGAAGCAGCAAATGAAGGAGTCTGGATGAAGGAGTTCATATCCGATCTAGGTGTCATACCTAGTGCATCGGGTCCAATGAAAATCTTTTGTGACAATACTAGTGCAATTGCCTTGGCAAAGGAATCCAGATTTCACAAGAGAACCAAGCACATCAAGAGATGCTTCAATTCCATTCGGGATTTAGTCCAAGTGGGAGACATAGAAATTTGCAAGATACATACGGATCTGAATGTTGCAGACCCGCTGACTAAGCCTCTTCCACGAGCAAAACATGATCAGCACCAAGACTCCATGGGTGTTAGAATCATTACTGTGTAATCTAGATTATTGACTCTAGTGCAAGTGGGAGACTGAAGGAAATATGCCCTAGAGGCTATGATAAAGTTATTATTTATTTCCTAATATCATGATAAATGTTTATTATTCATGCTAGAATTGTATTAACCGGAAACATAATACATGTGTGAATACATAGACAAAACAGAGTGTCACTAGTATGCCTCTACTTGACTAGCTCGTTGATCAAAGATGGTTATGTTTCCTAACCATAGACATGAGTTGTCATTTGATTAATGGGATCACATCATTAGGAGAATGATGTGATTGACTCGACCCATTCCGTTAGCTTAGCACTTGATCATTTAGTTTGTTGCTATTGCTTTCTTCATAACTTATACATGTTCCTATGACTATGAGATTATGCAACTCCCGTTTACCGGAGGAACACTTTGTGTGCTACCAAACGTCACAACGTAACTGGGTGATTATAAAGGTGCTCTACATGTGTCTCCGAAGGTACTTGTTGGGTTGGCATATTTCGAGATTAGGATTTGTCACTCCGATTATCGGAGAGGTATCTCTGGGCCCTCTCGGTAATGCACATCACTCAAGCCTTGCAAGCATTTCAACTAATAAGTTAGTTACAGGATGATGTCTTAGGGAACGAGTAAAGAGACTTGCCGGTAACGAGATTGAACTAGGTATTGAGATACCGATGATCGAATCTCGGGCAAGTAACATACCGATGACAAAGGGAACAATGTATGTTGTTTTGCGGTCTGACTGATAAAGATCTTCGTAGAATATGTAGGAGCCAATATGAGCATCCAGGTTCCGCTATTGGTTATTGACCGGAGACATGTCTCGGTCATGTCTACATAGTTCTCGAACCCGTAGGGTTCGCACGCTTAAAGTTCGGTGACGATCGTAATTAGGGTTTTTGTGTTTTGATGTACCGAAGTTTTTTCGGAGTCCCGGATGTGATCACAGACATGATGAGGAGTCTCGAAATGGTCGAGACATAAAGATTGATATATTGGAAGCCTATATTTGGATATTGGAAACGTTCCGGGTGAAATCGGGATTTTACCGGAGTACCGGGTGGTTACCGAACCACCCCCCCCCCCCCGGGGGGGGGGGGTTATTGGGCCTACATGGGCCATAAGGAATAAGAGGAGGGCCGGCCAGGGGAGGCCGCGCGCCCCCTCCCCCCCCCCTAGTCCGAATAGGACAAGGAAGGGGGGGCGCCGCCCCCCTTTCCTCTTTCTCCCTTCCTCCTTCGTTTTCCAACAAGGCAAGAGGGGGGAGTCCTACTCCCGGTTGGAGTAGGACTCCTCCAGGCGCACCCATAGGGCCGGCGGCACCTCCCCCTCTCCCTCCTTTATATACTGAGGCAAGGGGGCACCCCATGACACACAAGTTGATCCTCGTGATCGTTCCTTAGCCGTGTGCGGTGCCCCCTTCCACCATATTCCACCTCGGTCATATCGTAGCGGTGCTTAGGCGAAGCCCTGCGTCGGTAGAACATCATCACCGTCATCACACCGTCGTGCTGACGAAACTCACCCTCAACGTTTTGCTGGATTGGAGCTCGAGGGACGTCACCGAGTTGAACGTGTGCAGAACTCGGAGGTGCCGTACGTTTGGTACTTGGATCGGTCGGATTGGGAAGACGTACGACTACTTCCTCTATGTTGTGTCAACGCTTCCGTTGCCGGTCTACGAGGGTACGTAGACAACACTCTCCCATCTCGTTGCTATGCATCACCATGATCTTGCGTGTGCGTAGGAAAATTTTGAAATTACTACGTTCCGCAACAACCTATGGCCCCCGGGTCTATTCTCCATCATACAAGTTTCCAATCTACCTTATTTTGCAATCTTTACTTTCAATCTATATCATAAAAATACCAAAAATATTTATCTTATTATCATTATCTCTATCAGATCTCACTCTTGCAACTGGCCGTGAAGGGATTGACAACACCTTTTATCGTGTTGGTTGCGAGGTTCTTATTTGTTTGTGTAGGTACGAGGTGACTCGCGCGAGGTTTCCTACTCGATTGATACCTTGGTTCTCAAAAATTGAGGGAAATACTTACACTGCTTTGTTGCATCACCCTTTCCTCTTCAAGGGAAAACCAACGTATTCTCAAGAGGTAGCACGAAGGATTTCTGGCGCCATTGCCAGGGAGATCTACGCCAAGTCAAGACATACCAAGTACCCATCACAACTCTTATCCTTCGCATTACATTATTTGCCATTTGCCTCTTGTTTTCCTCTCCCCCACTTCACCCTTGCCTTTTTATTCGCCTCTTTCCCGTTTGTTTTCTTATAAAATGGCCGATTCAAAAAGGGCTAAGGGTTCTCTCCTGGGTTTTACCTTGGATAGTCCCTCTGTCCTCTCTAAGCTCATAAATAATGATGCTATGGAGACACCTACCGGGGTTATCAATGAGAGTTTGAATAATTTCGATGAAGATGGTCCCGGAATTTTTCATCATTTACTTGATGAATCTTTGAAAGACGCTTGTGATACTTATGAAAGCTTTTATATTGAGGTTTACCTAAAAAGCTTTTATATTGGCTTACCCTCTTCATTCAAGCAAGTTCTAGATTCTATCTTTGAAGAAGGTTTTCTTTAGGGGGATCCCATTGATACTTATGAAAGGATGAAAACTATATTTGGGCCCCATGAGTGAGAAGGTTGAATCTACCTCTCTTTTGTGCTTTTACCAAAATGAAACTATCAAAGAAATGAGGGCTAGTTTAGATGCCAATTTCCGTAACGTGCTTAATCTTTCTTCCACTATAAATGGCCACATGATATCTCAAAATAGAAAGATAAATGCTATAGAAAAGAATTTTTCTCTTTTCTTTCCTAATACCAAAGATGGCAATACCTAGATCTATCCTCGCTTTTATGCCTAGCTAGGGGCGTTAAACGATAGCACTTGTTGGGAGGCAACCCAATTTTATTTTTATTCCTTGCTTTTTGTTCCTGTTTAGTAATAAATAATTTATCTAGCCTCTGTTTTGGTTGTGTTTTTTGTGTTTAATTAGTGTTTGGGCCAAGTAGAACCGTTAGGAAGACTTGGCGAAAGTCTTTTTGATCTTGCTGTAAAAAACAGAAACTTTAGCTCTCACGAGAATTGCTGCCATTTTTTATTGGAGAGTGATATTTAGTTAATTATTTTTGCAGATGATTAATAGATAAATTCCTCACGTCCAGAAATTTATTTTAGAATTTTTGGGGTTCCAGAAGTATTATAAACCTACAGATTACTACAGACTGTTCTGTTTTTGACAGATTCTGTTTTTCGTGTGTTGTTTGCTTATTTTGATGAATCTATGTCTAGTAATAGAGTTTATGAACCATAGAAAAGTTGGAATACAGTAGGTTCAACACAAATATAAATAAAGAATGAGTTCATTACAGTATCTTGAAGTGGTGTTTTGTTTTCGTTTACTAACGGAGCTCACGAAGATTTTCTTTTAAGTTTTGTGTTGTGAAGTTTTCAAGTTTTGGGTAAAGATTTGATGGATTATGGAACAAGGAGTGGAAAGAGCCTAAGCTTGGGGATGCCCAAGGAACCCCAAGGTAAAACCCAAGTACACCAAAAAGCCTAAGCTTGGGGATGCCCCGAAAGGCATCCCCTCTTTTGTCTTTGTTCATCGGTAACTTTACTTGGAGCTATATGTTTATTCACCACATGATATGTGTTTTGCTTGGAGCGTCTTGTATGATTTGAGTCTTTGCTTTTTATTTTAACACAACCATCCTTGATGTACACACCTTTTGAGAGAGACACACATGAATCAAAATTTATTAGAATACTCTATGTGCTTCACTTATATCTTTTGAGTTATATAGTTTTTGCTCTAGTGCTTCACTTATACCTTTTAGAGCACGGTGGTGGTTTTATTTTATAGAAATAATTGATCTCTCATGCTTCACTTATATTATTTTGAGAGTCCTTTAGAACAGCATGGTAATTTTCTTTTAGGAATAATAAAAACTTTCATATAAGTGCATTGCATACTATGAGAAGTTTGATACTTGATAATTGTTTTGAGATATAGAGATGTTGATATTAGAGTCATGCTAGTTGAGTAGTTGTGAATTTGAGAAATACTTGTGTTGAAGTTTGTGATTCCCATAGCATGCACGTATGGTGAACCATTATGTGATGAAGTTGGAGCATGATTTATTTATTGATTGTCTTCCTTATGAGTGGCGGTCGGGGACGAGCGATGGTCTTTTCCTACCAATCTATCCCCCTAGGAGCATGCGCGTACTTTGTTTCGATAATTAATAGATGTTTGCAATAAGTATGTGAGTTCTTTATGACTAATGTTGAGTCCATGGACTATACGCACCCTCACCCTTCCACATTTGCTAGCCTCTCTATTACCACGCACTTTTCGCCGGTATCATACACCCACCATATACATTCCTCAAAACAGCCACCATACCTACCTATTATGGCATTTCCATAGCCATTCCGAGATATATTGCCATGCAACTTTCCACCGTTCCGTTTGTTATGACATGCTTCATCATTGTCATATTGCTTTGCATGATCATGTAGTTGACATCGTATTTGTGGTAAAGCCACCTTTCATAATTTTTCCATACATGTAACTATTGATTCATTGCACATCCCAGTACCCCGCCTGAGGCATTCACATAGAGTCATATTTTGTTCTAACTATTGAGTTGTAATTCTTGAGTTGTAAGTAAAAAAGAAGTGTGATGATCATCATTATTAGAGCATTGTCCCAGTGAGGAAAGGATGATGGAGACTATGATTCCCCCACAAGTCGGGATGAGACTCCGGACGAAAAAAGAGAAAAGAGGCCAAAAGAAAAAAAAAGAAAGAAGGCCCAAATACAAAAAGGAAAAAAGAGAGAAAAAGAGAGAAGGGACAATGTTGATATCCTTTTCCACACGTGTGCTTCAAAGTAGCACCATGATCTTCATGATAGAGTCTCCTATGTTGTCACTTTCATAAACTAGTGGGAATTTTACATTATAGAACTTGGCTTGTATATTCCAATGATGGGCTTCCTCAAATTGCCCTAGGTCTTAGTGAGCAAGCAAGTTGGATGCACACCCACTTAGTTTCTTTTGTTGAGCTTTCATATACTTATAGCTCTAGTGCATCCGTTGCATGGCAATCCCTACTCACTCACATTGATATCTATTGATTGGCATCTCCATAGCCCGTTGATACGCCTAGTTGATGTGAGACTATCTTCTCCTTTTTGTCTTCTCCACAACCACCATTCTATTCCACCTATAGTGCTATGTCCATGGCTCACGCTCATGTATTGCATGAAAGTTGAAAAGGTTTGAGAACATCAGAAGTATGAAACAATTGCTTGGCTTGTCATTGGGGTTGTGCATGACTTAATATTTTGTGTGATGAAGATAGAGCATAGCCAGACTATATGATTTTGTAGGGATAACTTTCTTTGGCTGTGTTATTTTGAGAAGACATGATTGCTTAGTTAGTATGCTTGAAGTATTATTATTTTTATGTCAATATTAAACTTTTATCTTGAATCTTTAGGATCTGAACATTCATGCCACAATAAAGAAAATTACATTGAGAAATATGTTAGGAAGCATTCCACATAAAAAATTTTGTTTTTATCATTTACCTACTCGAGGACGAGCAGGAATTAAGCTTGGGGGTGCTTGATACGTCTCCAACGTATCTATAATTTTTTATTGTTCCATGCTATTATATTATCTGTTTTGGATGTTCATGGGCTTTATATTACACTTTTATATTATTTTCGGGACTAACCTATTAACCGGAGGCCCAGCCCAAATTGCTATTTTTTTGCCTATTTCAGTGTTTCGTAGAAAAGGAATATCAAACGAAGTCCAAACGGAATGAAACCTTCGGGAGCGTGATTTTTGGAACAAACGTGATCTAGAGGACTTGGAGTGGACGTCAAGCAATCAATGAGGAGGCCACGAGGCAGGGGGCGCCTACCACCCTGGGCGCGCCCTCCACCCTTGTAGGCCCCTCGTGGCTCCACCGACCTACTTCTTCCTCCTATATATATCTACATAACCCGCAAAAATCCAGGAGCACCATGAAACCCTATTTCCACCGCCGCAACCTTATGTACCCAAGAGATCCCATCTTGGGGCCTTTTCCGGAGCTCCGTCGGAGGGGGCATTGATCACGGAGGGCCTCTATATCAATGATAACCCACAAGTATAGGGGATCACAACAGTTTTCGAGGGTAAAGTATTCAACCCAAATTTATTGATTCAACACAAGGGGAGCCAAAGAATACTCTCAAGTATTAGCAGCTGAGTTGTCAATTCAACCACACCTGGAAACTTAGTATCTGCAGCAAAGTATTTAGTAGCAAAATAATATGATAGTAGTGGTAACGGTAACAAAAGGTAACGGTAGTAAAAGCAATGTTTTTGGTATTTTGTAGTGATGATAGCAATAGCAACGGGAAAGTAAATAAGCGAAGAACAATATATGGAAAGCTCGTAGGCAATGGATCGGTGATGGAGAATTATGCCAGGTGCGGTTCATCATGTAACAGTCATAACCTAGGGTGACACAGAACTAGCTCCAGTTTGTTAATGTAATGTAGGCATGTATTCCGAATATAGTCATACGCGCTTATGGAAAAGAACTTGCATGACATCTTTTGTCCTACCCTCCCGTGGCAGCGGGGTCCTTACGGAAACTAAGGGATATTAAGGCCTCCTTTTAATAGAGAACCGGAACAAAGCATTAACACATAGTGAATACATGAACTCCTCAAACTATGGTCATCACCGGTAAGTATCCCGATAATTGTCACTTCGGGGTTAATGGATCATAACACATAATAGGTGACTATAGACTTGCAAGATAGGATCAAGAACACTCATATGTTGATGAAAACATAATAGGTTTAGATCTGAAATCATGGCACTCGGGCCCTAGTGACAAGCATTAAGCATAGCAAAGTCATAGAAACATCAATCTCAGACCATAGTGGACACTAGGGATCAAACCCTAACAAAACTAACTCGATTACATGATAGATCCCATCCAACCCATCACCGTCCAGCAAGCCTATGATGGAATTACTCACGCACAGCGGTGAGCATCATGAAATTGGTGATGGAGGATGGTTGATGATGATGATGGCGACGGATTCCCCTCTCCGGAGCCCCGAACGGACTCCAGATCAGCCCTCCCGAGAGGTTTTAGGGCTTGGCGGCGGCTCCGTACCGTAAAACGCGATGATTTCTTCTCCCTGATTTTTTTCCCTAAAACACAATATATGGAGTTGGAGTCGGAGAGGCAACAGGGGGCCCACGAGGTAGGGGCGCGCCCCCCACCCTCGTGGATAGGCGGTGGGCCCCCTGGCCTTCATCTTTGCAGGTATTTTTCATATTTTCTGAAAAGTCGCTCTATGAAGTTTTAGGTCATTCTGAGAATGTTTGTTTCTGCACATAAATAACACCATGGTAATTCTGCTGAAAACATCGTCAGTCCGGGTTAGTTCCATTCAAATTATGCAAGTTAGAGTCCAAAACAAGGGCAAAAGTGTTTGGAGAAGTAGATACGACAGAGACGTATCAACTCCCCCAAGCTTAAACCTTTGCTTGTCCTCAAGCAATTCAGTTGATAAACTGAAAGTGATAAAGAAAAACTTTTACAAACTCTATTTGCTCTTGTTGTTGCAAATATGTAAAGCCAGCATTCAAGTTTTCAGCAAAGATTATAACTAACCACATTCGCAATAACGCATAGGTCTCAAGTTTACTCATATCAATAGCATAATCAACTAGCAAGCAATAATAATAAATCTTGGATGACAACACTTTCTCAAAACAATCATACTATGATATAACAAGGTGGTATCTCGCTAGCCCTTTTCGAGACCACAAAACATAAATGCAGAGCACCTTTAAAGACCAAGGACTGACTAGACATTGTAATTCATGGTAAAAGAGATCCAGTCAAGTCATACTCAATGTAAATTAACAGTAATGAATGCAAATGACAGCGGTGCTCTCCAGCTGGTGCTTTTTAATAAGAGGATGATGACTCGGCATAAAAGTAAATAGATAGGCCCTTCGCAGAGGGAAGTAGGGATTTGTAGAGGTGCCAGATCTCGGTTTTGAAACAGAGGTGAATAATATTTTGAGCGGTATACTTTCATTGTCAACATAACAACCAAGAGATGGTGATATCTTCCATGCTACACACATTATAGGCGGTTCCCAAACAGAATGGTAAAGTTTATACTCCCCCTTCCACCAACAAGCATCAATCCATGGCTTGCTCGAAACAACGAGTGCCTCCAACTAACAAGAGTCCCAGTGGGAGTTTTGTTTGCAATTATTTTGATTTAGTTTGCATAAAGCATGGGACTGGGCATCCCGGTGACCAGCCATTTATCTCGTGAGTGAGGAGCGGAGTCCACTCCTCTTGAGAATAACCCGCCTAACATGGAAGATACGGACAACCCTAGTTGATACATGAGCTATTCGAGCATACAAAACGGGATATTTATTTGAAGGTTTAGAGTTTGGCACATACAAATTTACTTGGAACGGAAGGTAGATACCGTATATAGGTAGGTATAGTGGACTCATGTGGAATAACTTTGGGGTTTAAGGAATTGGATGCACAAGCAGTATTCCCGCTTAGTACAGGTGAAGGCTAGCAAAAGACTGGGAAGCGACCAGCTAGAGAGCGACAACAGTCATGAACATGCAATAAAATTAATCAACACCAAATGCAAGCATGAGTAGGATATAATCCACCATGAACATAAATATCGTGAAGGCTATGTTGATTTTGTTTCAACTACATGCGTGAACATGTGCCAAGTCAAGTCACTTAAATCATTCAGAGGAGGATACCACCCTATCATACCACATCATAACTATCTCAATAGCATGTTGGCACGCAAGGTAAACCATTATAACTCATAGCTAATCAAGCATGGCACAAGAAACTATGATCTCTAATTGTCATTGCAAACATGTTTATTCATAATAGGCTGAATCAGGAACGATGAACTAATCATATTTACAAAAACAAAAGAGGTCGAGTTCATACCAGATTTTCTTATCTCAGCCAGTCCATCATATATCATCATAATTGCCTTTCACTTGCACGACCGAACGATGTGAATAATAATAATAGTGCACGTGCATTGGACTAAGCTGGAATCTGCAGGCATTCAATAAACAGGAGAAGACAAGGCAATATGGGCTCTTTTGTCAGATAAACAATAATGCATATAAGAGCCACTTCAACAATTTAATTATGGTCTTCTCCTATCGACCCCCAAAGAAAAGAAAAGAAATAAAACTATTTACACGGGAAAGTTCCCAACAAGCAAAAGAAGAACAGGAAATATTTTTGGGTTTTCTTTTTAATTACTACTACGAGCATGGAAATTAAATTGATTAAAAGCTACAACTAATTTTTTTGGTTTTTCTTAAGGTTTATTAAACACACAAGAAGAAAGCACAAAAAGGAAAATAAACTAGCATGGATGATACAATGAAAAAGTATGAGCACCGACATCTAGCAATGAGTGTGTGAGCATAAATGTAATGTCGGTGGGAAATACGTACTCCCCCAAGATTAGGCTTTTGGCCTAAGTTGGTCTATGGCCACGGCTGGCCTGACGGATATCCATAATAGTAGATGGGATCGTACTGCGATGCAGCGGCTATCGCCTGCTGAGCTGCAGCGTGGCGACAAGCGACCTCCGCTCTCCTCTCGTACTCATCTGCCTCCTCTCTGGTAATAGTATATCTTCCTTTTTCCTGATGATCAAAGAAGGCAGGAGCAGGGAGAGTAATATGGACAGCACGACATCTGTCAAAGATTAGTCGATACTGGAGAGGTGATTCATTCCTCTTGACAAAATAGTGGTAAACCATAGCATTAAAGTCTAGGTAAGCATGAGGTAATTCAATATCATCTTCGCGTATGGCTATACCAAGAAAATTAGCTATGCGGGTTGCATAAATTCCACCAAAGAAATTTCCATTAAATCTATTAAGATGCAACCTACGTGCAACAATGGCTCCCAAATTATAAGATTTGTCTCCTAACACAGCACTCCGAAGAATACTGAGGTCAGGGACACACATGTGACATGCCTCATCTTTACCATTAATGCATCTACCTATGAAGAGAGCAAAATAATGTATAGCTGGAAAGTGAATGCTCCCTATGGTAGCTTGTGTTATATCTCTAGATTCTCCCACAGTTATACTAGCAAGAAAATCTCTAAATTCAGATTTGCGAGGATCCCTTATACTCCCCCATTGTGGAAGTTTACAGGCAGTGGTAAAATCCTCTAAGTCCATAGTGTAAGAATTATCATAAAGATCAAACAGGACAGTTGGAGAATTACGTGAAGTTGAAAATTCAAACCTCCTCACAAAGGTACTGGTGAGGTTGTGATACTGGTTGCACTTCTCTTCCTCGGAGCTCACAAGATCAGCGTTAGGCAAATATGCGTTGAATTCATCCTTAATTCCCGCTCGATCCATAATGTTCTAAAAAGGCCATTCACAAGGACGCACTGGAGCGTCTCTTGGTGGCTCGTCATCAGCATCACGCATTGCAAGCCTGGGTCCTTGCTTCCTTGAAGAATCACCTTCGAACATTTTCCTAAGCATATTTCTTCCTCTGAAAAATTCTGAATTTTTTTAGTAACTTCAAAATAAAGGTAAACCAAACTCAATAATATTGATAGCAACTACTCCTACAAGTGCCTAGAGCCTATATCATGCATCAAAAGTACTTTTGACCATATAAATTTGACATGCAAGCTCAAGAACAGGGTCAACTAAGCAGCAAAAAATTGCAATGAATAAAGCAGTAGAAAAAAACTAATTGGACCAATGGAGGAGTCACATACCAAGGAACGATCTCCCCAATCAGTTTTGTGAGAGGTGCTTTGAGCAAGGAGATCGAAAATGGCAGCAAAACGAGCTTGGACTCGGGTTTGAGCTGGTTATTTGTGTTTGTGGGAGGAAGAAGAAGTGTATGGGTGAAAGGATAAGTGGAGGAGGGCCACCGTGGTCCCACGAGGCAGGGGGCGCGCCCAGGGGGTAGGGCGTGCCCTCCACCCTCGTGGGCAGGTGGTTGACCCCCTGCTGTGTTCTCAGTGCCAAATATTCTCAAATATTCTAGAAAAAATCATATTTAAATTTCAGGGCATTTGGAGAACTTTTATTTTCAAGGTATTTTTATATTGCACGGATAATCAGATAACAGACAGAAAAATATTTATTTTTATTTTATTTAATATAAATATCAGAAAGTAAAAGTGGGGTACAGAAGGTTGTGCCTTCTAGTTTCATCCATCTCATGATCATCAAAAGGAATCCACTAACAAGGTTGATCAAGTCTTGATAACGAACTCATTCTGAATAACATGGAACTGGAGAAATTTCGAATAACACTATGTTACCTCAACAGGGATATGCACATCCCCAATAATAAGAATATCATATTTCTTCTTAACAGTGGGAAGAGGAAATTCAAAACCTCCAAATATAATCGATGGCATTATTCCAATAGAGTTGATACTATGAACTTGAGGTTGTTTCCTCGGAAAGTGTACCGTATGCTCATTACCATTAACATGGAAAGTGACATTGCATTTAGTGCAATCAATAACAGCCCCTACAGTATTCAAAAAGGGTCTTCCAAGAATAATAGACATACTATCGTCCTCGGGAATATCAAGAATAACAAAGTCCGTTAAAATAGTAACGTTTGCAACTACAGCAGGCACATCCTCACAAATACTGACAGGTATAGCAGTTGATTTATCAGCCATTTGCAACGATATCTCAGTAGGTGTCAACTTATTCAAATCAAGTCTACGATATAAAGAGAGAGGCATAACACTAACACCCGCTCCAAGATCACATAAAGCAGTTTTAACATAATTTCTTTTAATGGAGCATGGTATATTTGGTACACCGGGATCTCCAAGTTTCTTTGGTATTCCACCCTTAAAAGTGTAATTAGCAAGCATGGTAGAAATTTCAGCTTCCGGTATCTTTCTTTTATTTGTAATAATATCTTTCATGTACTTAGCATAAGGATTGGTTTTGAGCATATCAATTAATCGCATATGCAAAAAGATAGGTCTAATCATTTCAGCAAAGCGCTCAAAATCCTCATCATCCTTTTTCTTGGATGGTTTGGGAGGAAAAGGCATGGGTTTATAAACCCATGGTTCTCTTTCTTTACCATGTTTCCTAGCAACAAAGTCTTACTTATCATAACGTTGATTCTTTGATTGTGGGTTATCAAGATCAACAGCAGGTTCAATTTCTATGTCATTATCATTACTAGGTTGAGCATCATTATGAACATTATCATTAACATTATCACTAGTTTCAGGTTCATTACCAGATTGAGTTTCAACATCAAAAATAGAAATATCATTTGGATTCTCAGGTGTTTCAGTAATAGGTTCACTAGAAGCATGCACAGTCCTATCATTTTTCTTTTTCTTCTTTTTAGAAGAACTAGGTACATCTATATTATTTCTCTGAGAATCTTGCTCAATTCTCTTAGGGTGGCCTTCAGGATACAAAGGTTCCTAAGTCATTCTACCAGTTCTAGTAGCCACTCTAACAGCATTATCATTATCTTTACTATTCAATTCATTGAGCAAATCATTTTGAGCTTTAAGTACTTGTTCTACTTGAGTGGTAACCATAGAAGCATGTTTACTAATAAGTTTAGGTTCACTTTTGACATTAGCCATACAATCACCCAAGTGTTCAAGCATATTTGAATTGTATTTCAATTGTCTACCAAAATAAGTATTAAAGTCTTCTCGCTTGGCCATAAATTTATCAAACTCATCTAAGCATGGGCTAGCAAATTAAGTAGATGGGATTTCAGCTTTATCATATCTGTAGAGAGAATTTACCTCTACTACCTGTGTCGGGTTATCAAGACCATGAGTTTCTTCAATAGGTAATGGATTAAGATTATATGTTTCTTCAACAGGCGGTAAATTAAGACCATGTATTTCTTCAATAGGAGGTAAATTCTTGACATCTTCAGCTTTAATACCTTTTTCTTTCAAAGATTTCTTTGGCTCTTGCATATCTTCAGGACTGAGAAATAGAATACCCCTCTTCTTCGGAGTTGGTTTAGGAATAGGCTCAGGAATTAGCTCCGGAGGTGTCCAATTATTTTCATTTGTCAACATATTATTCGATAGAATTTCAGCTTCATCCGGTGTTCTTTCCCTGAAAACAGAACCAGCACAACTATCCAGGTAATCTTTGGAGGCATCGGTTAGTCCATTATAAAAGATATCAAGTATTTCATTTTTCTTAAGAGGATGATCAGGCAAAGCATTAAGTAATTGGAGAAGCCTCCCCCAAGCTTGTGGGAGACTCTCTTCTTCAATTTGCATAAAATTATATATATATACCTTAAGGCAGCTTGTTTCTTATGAGCAGGGAAATATTTAGCAGAGAAGCAATAAATCATATCCTAGGGACTATGCACACAACCAGGATCAATAGGATTAAACCATATCTTAGCATCACCCTTTAATGAGAATGGAAATATTTTAAGGATGTAAAAGTAACGAGTTCTCTCATCTTTAGTGAACAGGGTGGCTATATCATTCAATTTAGTAAGATGTGCCACAACAGTTTTAGATTCATAACCATGAAAAGGATCGGATTCAACCAAAGTAATTATATCAGGATCAACAAAGAATTCATAATCCTTATCAGTAACAAAGATAGGTGAAGTAGCAAAAGCAGGTCAGGTTTCATTCTAGCATTTAGAGATTGCTTACTCCATTTAGCTAATAGCCTTTTGAGTTCATTTCTATTTTTGCAAGCTAAAATAGCTAAAGAAGCTTCTTGATCAAAAACATAACCCTTAGGAATAACAAGTGATTCTTCATCATCACTTTCATCAGTATCATCAGATTCAATATTTTCAATTTCTCCAGCTCTAGCAAGTTGTTCATCAAGAATTTACCAAGTGGCACAGTAGTATCAAACATAGAAGTAGTCTCGTCATAAGTATCATGCATAGCAGAAGTGGCATCATCAATAACATACGACATATCAGAACGAATAGCAGAAGCAGGTGTAGGTGTCGCAAGCTTACTCAAAACAGAAGGTGAATCAAGTGCAAAGCTAGATGGCAGTTCCTTACCCCCCCCCCCTCGTAGTTGAGGGATAGATCTTGGTTTTTGGATCTCTTCAAGTTCTTCATAATGATAAGAAGATATATATCCCAAGTGACTCAAAGAATAGAGCTATGCTCTCCGGCAACGGCGCCAGAAAATAGTCTTGATAACCCACAAGTATAGGGGATCGCAACAGTTTTCGAGGGTAAAGTATTCAACCCAAATTTATTGATTTGACACAAGGGGAGCCAAAGAATGCTCTCAAGTATTAGCAGCTGAGTTGTCAATTCAACCACACCTGGAAACTTAGTATCTGCAGCAAAGTATTTAGTAGCAAAATAATATGATAGTAGTGGTAACGGTAACAAAAGGTAACGGTAGTAAAAGCAATGTTTTTGGTATTTTGTAGTGATGATAGCAATAGCAACGGGAAAGTAAATAAGCGAAGAACAATATATGGAAAGCTTGTAGGCAATGGATCGGTGATGGAGAATTATGTCGGATGCGGTTCATCATGTAACAGTCATAACCTAGGGTGACACAGAACTAGCTCCAGTTCGTCAATGTAATGTAGGCATGTATTCCGAATATAGTCATACGTGCTTATGGAAAAAGAACTTGCATGACATCTTTTGTCCTACCCTCCCGTGGCAGCGGGGTCCTTATGGAAACTAAGGGATATTAAGGCATCCTTTTAATAGAGAACCGGAACAAAGCATTAACACATAGTGAATACATGAACTCCTCAAACTACGGTCATCACCGGTAAGTATCCCGATTATTTTCACTTCGGGGTTAACGGATCATAACACATAATAGGTGACTATAGACTTGCAAGATAGGATCAAGAACACTCATATATTGATGAAAACATAATAGGTTCAGATCTGAAATCATGGCACTCGGGCCCTAGTGACAAGCATTAAGCATAGCAAAGTCATAGCAACATCAATCTCAGAACATAGTGGACACTAGGGATCAAACCCTAACAAAACTAACTCGATTACATGATAGATCCCATCCAACCCATCACCGTCCAGCAAGCCTACGATGGAATTACTCACGCACGGCGGTGAGCATCATGAAATTGGTGATGGAGGATGGTTGATGATGACGATGGCAACGGATTCCCCTCTCCGGAGCCCCGAACGGACTCCAGGTCAGCCCTCCCGAGAGGTTTTAGGGCTTGGCGGCGGCTCCGTATTGTAAAACACGATGATTTCTTCTCTCTGATTTTTTCTCCCCGAAACACAATATATGGAGTTGGAGTTGGAGTCGGAGAGGCAACAGGGGACCCACGAGGTAGGGGGGCGAGCCCCCCACCCTCGTGGATAGCTGGTGGGGCCCCTGGCCTTCATCTTTTGCAGGTATTTTTCATATTTTCTGAAAAGTGGCTCCGTGAAGTTTCAGGTCATTCCGAGAACGTTTGTTTCTGCACATAAATAACACCATGGTAATTCTGCTGAAAACAGCGTCAGTCCGGGTTAGTTCCATTTAAATTATGCAAGTTAGAGTCCAAAACAAGGGCAAAAGTGTTTGGAAAAGTAGATATGGCGGAGACATATCAATCAACTCCATGGCCCCTCCGATGATGTGTGAGTAGTTTACTTCAGACCTTCGGGTCCATAGCTAGTAGCTACATGGCTTCTCTCTCTTTGAATCTCAATACAAAGTTCTCCTCGATTCTCTTGGAGATCTATTCGATGTAACTCTTTTTGCGGTATGTTTGTCGAGATCTGATGAATTGTGGGTTTATGATCAAGTCTATCTATGAACAATATTTGAATCTTCTCTGTATTCTTTTATGTACGATTGGTTATCTTTGCAAGTCTCTTCGAATTATCAGTTTGGTTTGGCCTACTAAATTGATCTATCTTGCAATGGGATAAGTGCTTAGCTTTGGGTTCAATCTTGCGGTGCTCGATCCTAGTGACAGAAAGGGAAACGACACGTATTGTATTGTTGCCATCGAGGATAAAAAGATGGGGTTTATATCATATTGCATGAGTTTATCCCTCTATGTCATGTCATCTTTGTTGGGGAACGTAGCAGAAATTCAAAATTTTCTACGCATCACCAAGATCAATCTATGGAGTAATCTAGCAACGAGGGGAAGCAGAGTGCATCTACATACCCTTGTAGATCGCTAAGCGGAAGCGTTCAAGTGAACGGGGTTGATGGAGTCGTACTCGTCGTTATCCAAATCACCGATGATCCTAGTGCCGAACGGACGGCACCTCCGTGTTCAACACACGTACAACCCGATGACGTCTCCTACGCCTTGATCCAGCAAGGGGATAAGGAGAGGTTGGGGAAGACTCCATCCAGCAGCAGCACGACGGCGTGGTGGTGGTGGAGGAGCGTGGTACTCCAGCAGGGCTTCGCTAAGCACCGCAAGAGACGAGGAGGGAGAGGGGTAGGGCTGCGCCAAGAAGGAGATGTTCTCGTGTGTATGGCAGCCCGAAACCCCCACTATATATAGGGGAAAGGGAGGGGCTGCGCCCCCACCAAGGTTTCCACCCCTAGGGGTGGCGGCCAGCCCTAGATCCCATCTAGGGGGCGGCCAAGGGGGGAGAGAGGGGGCGCACCACTAGGTGGGCCTTAGGCCCATCTGAGCCTAGGGTTTCCCCCTTTTCTCTTCTCTCTTCGCCTTGGGCCCTGGTGGGGTGATTCCTATATGATGCCCGTTAGCGTCAAATCGTCTCAGCTTCGCTGAGAGGGCGCCTCCCGTCGTGACCACATGGGCCGGCCCACGTTTCAGCATCGCTGTTGTTTCTTCCTTGCGGGATCGACCACTTGGTCCGGCCCATGTTTCACCTTCGCTGCTGTTTCTTCCCTGCGGGATCCCTGTTTGGGGAACCTTCTAGAAGGTTCCTAGCAGGTTGTGTTTTTTAACTAGAATCGATCCTTCTGGAACCTTCTGAACAGGTTCTTCCCTGTTTTGTTTTTTAACAAGGTTATATTCTTTTTTTATTTTTCATTTTTCTTCTTATTTCTTTCTTTTATTTTTGTTTTTACTGTTCTTGTCTCTGTTTCCCTTTTTGTAGTATAAAATTTCACCGTGTATTAAAACAAAATGTTCATCGTATATTAAGAAAAATATTCATAGTATATTATGAAAAAGTCAGCCATGCATTTAAAAATATGCATGGTTTATTTTAAAAATGTTCATCGTATTTAAGAAATTGTTCACCTTTATTTGAAACTTGTTCAGCATATAATAAGAAATAGTTCACCATATACTACAAAAATGTTCATCGTATTTAAGAAATTGTTCACCTTTATTTGAAACTTGTTCAGCGTATAATAAGAAATAGTTCAACATATACTACAAAATGTTCATGGTGTATTTTAGAAAATTGTTCTGCATATATCACAAAAATGTTCAATGTGTTTTTAGGAATTGTTCAGCGTATATTATGAAAATGTTCAATGTACATTTAAAAATTGTTCATCCTATATGAAAAATTATTCGCGTTTTTCAATTATTGTTCTCTTTTTTCAAAAATTGTTCACGTTTAAAATGTTGTTTGATTTTTTTTACATTTTCAAACATTATTCGCATTTTTCTAAAGGAAATTTGTTCACATTTCCTCAAGAAATGTTGTTTTTTATAAGAAAAAAACGTGTGTGTCGTTGTATTTATTACTTAAGCTCTCGTGTTGCATATTAGTCAAGTAGAGTTGCTAGCTCGACCGGCTACGAACGTTGCTTTGTTCCGTGCGGTCGTGAGTTCGAATCCAGTCGCAAGATTTTAATTTGCGTGAAGTTTTTCCATTCAATGCCTGTGAATGGGCCGGCCTGTTTTGTGCGTCCTTCAGCGAATGCTAGTCTGTTTGCCGCGAGCGCACCAGTCCACCCGGGGCTGGTCCCCCTTCACACTTGGCCCACGCAGCCCTCTGGGGCAGGTAGCACCACCTGGTGGACCCCCGGGACCCTCCCGGTAGTCCCGGTACATTACCGATAGCACCTGAAACTTTTTCGGTGACCAAAACAGGACTTCCCATATATAAATCTTTATCTCCGGATCATTCCGGAACTCCTTGTGATGTCCGGGATCTCATCCGGGACTCCGAACAACATTCGGTAACCACGTATATCTATTCCCTATAACCCTAGCGTCATCGAACCTTAAGTGTGTAGACCCTACGAGTTCGGGAACCATGCAGACATGACCGAGACAACTCTCCGGTCAATAACCAACAGCGGGATCTGGATACCCATGTTGGCTCCCACATGTTCCATGATGATCTCATCGGATGAACCACGATGTCGAGGATTCAATCAATCCCGTATTCAATTCCCTTTGTCCAGCGGTATTGTACTTGCCCGAGATTCGATCGTCGGTATCCCGATACCTTGTTCAATCTCGTTACCGGCAAGTCTCTTTACTCGTTCCGTAACACATCATCCCGTGATCAACTCCTTAGTCACATTGTGCACATTATGATGATGTCCTACCGAGTGGGCCCAGAGATACCTCTCCGTTTACACAGAGTGACAAATCTCAGTCTCGATTCGTGCCAACCCAACAGACACTTTCGGAGATATCTGTAGTGAACCTTTATAGCCACCCAGTTACGTTGTGATGTTTGGTACACCCAAAGCATTCCTACGGTATCCGGGAGTTGCACAATCTCATGGTCTAAGGAAATGATACTTGACATTAGAAAAGCTTTAGCATACGAACTACACGATCTTTGTGCTAGGCTTAGGATTGGGTCTTGTCCATCACATCATTCTCCTAATGATGTGATCCCGTTATCAACGACATCCAATGTCCATGGTCAGGAAACCGTAACCATCTATTTATCAACGAGCTAGTCAACTAGAGGCTTACTAGGGACATGGTGTTGTCTATTTATCCACACATGTATCTGAGTTTCCTATCAATACAATTCTAGCATGGATAATAAACGATTATCATGAACAATGAAATATAATAATAATAACTAATTTATTAGTGCCTCTAGGGCATATTTCCAACAGTCTTCCACTTGCACTAGAGTCAATAATCTAGTTCACATCGCCATGTGATTAACACTTACAGGTCAAATTGCCATGTGACCAACATCCAAGAGTCTACTAGACTCAATGATCTAGTTCACATCACTATGTGATAAACACTCAAAGAGTTCTGGGTTTGATCATGTTATGCTTGTGAGAGAGGTTGTAGTCAATGGGTCTTGCCATATTCAGATCCCTATGTATTTTGCAAAACTTTATGTCATATCGTAGATGCTGCTACCACATTCCACTTGGAGCTATTCCAAATTGTTTCTCCATTATACGTATCCGGTATCTCTACTCAGAGCTATCCGGATAGGTGTTAAGCTTGCATCGACGTAACTCTTTACGTCGAACTCTTTATCACCTCCATAACCGAGAAACATTTCCTTATTCCTCTAAGGATAATTTTGACCGCTATCTGGTGATCTACTCCTAGATCACCTTTGTATCCTCTTGCTAGACATGTGGCAAGGCACACATCAGGTGCGGTACTTCAGCATGGCATACCGTATAGAGCCTATGACAAAAGTATAGGGGACGACCTTCGTCCTTCCTCTTTCTTCTGCCGTGGTCAAGCTTTGAGTCTTACTCAACTTCACACCTCACAACTCAGGTAAGAACCCCTTCTTTGACTGATCTATTTTGAACTCCTTCAAAAACATGTCAAGGTGTGCGTTCTTTGAAAGTATCATCAGGCGTCTTGATCTATCTCTATAGATCTTGATGCCCAATATGTAAGCAGCTTTATCCAGGTCTTCCTTTGAAAAACACTCTTCAAACAACCGTTTATGCTTTCCAGAAATTCTACATCATTTCGAATCAACAATATGTCATCCACATATACTTATCAGAAATGTTGTAGTGCTCCCACTCACTTTCTTGTAAATACAAGTTTCTAGCAAACATTGTATAGACCTAAAAGCTTTGATCACTCCATCAAAGCATATATTCTGACTCCGAGATGCTTTCTCTAGTCCATAGAAGGATCGCTGGAGCCAGCATACCTTTTAGCATCCTTAGGATCGACAAAACCTTTTATTGTATCACATACAACTTTTTCTTACGAAAACTGGTAAGAAAACTTGTTTTGACATCCATCTGTCAGATTTCATAATCAAAAAACACAGCTAATGCTAACATGATTCCGACGGACTTAAGCATCGCTACGGGTGAGAAATTCTCATCGTAGTCAACTCCTTGAACTTGTGAAAAGACTCTTTCCCACAAGTCGAGCTTCATGGACGGTAACATTACCGCCCACGTCCGTCTTCTTCTTAAAGATCCATTTATCTCAATGGCTTGCCGATCATCGGGCAAGTCCACCAAAGTCCATACTTTGTTCTGATATATGGATCCTATCTCGGATTTCATGGCTTCTAACCATTTGTCGGAATACGGGCCCACCATCGCTTCTCCATAGCTCGTAGGTTCATTGTTGTCTAACAACATGATATCTAAGACAGGATTACCGTACCACTTAGGAGTAGTACATATCCTTGTCGACCTATGAGGTTCGATAGCAACTTGATCCGAAGCTTCATGATCACTATCATTAACTTCCTCTTCAACAGATATAGGTGCCACAGAAAACATCTTTCTGTGTTGCATCACTCTCTGGTTGAAGTAAAGGTTCGACAACCTCATCAAGTTCTATCTTCCTCCCACTCAATTCTTTCGAGAGAAATTCCTTCTCGAGAAAGGACCCATTCTTAGCGACAAACAATTTGCCCTCGGATCTGAGATAGAAGGTGTACCCAACTGTCACCTTTGGGTATCCTATGAAGATGTGTTTGTCCGCTTTGGGTTCGAGCTTCTCCGGCTGAAGCCTTAAGCATCGCAGCCCCAAACATTAAGAAGTGACAACTATGGTTTCTTGCCAAACCAATGTTCACACGACGTCATTTCAACGGACTTAAATGGTGTCCTATCTAAAGTGAATGCAGCTGTCTCTAACGCATAACCTCAAAATGAAAACGGTAGATTGGTAAGAGACATCATAGATCACACCATATCTCATAGGGTTCGATTACGACGTCCGAACACACCATTACCTTGTGGTGTTCCAGGTGGCTTCAACTGTGAAACAATTCCACAATGTCTTAAGTGATTGCCAAACTCATAACTTAGAAAATCCCCTTTTGATCATATCATAGGAACATGATCTTATTGTTATGATGATTCTTAACTTCACTCTGAAATCACTTGAACTTTTCAAACGTTTCAGACTTGTGCTTCATTAAGTAGATATACCTATATCTACCCAAATCGTCAGTGAAGATGAGAAAATAGCGATATCCACCGCACGCTTCAATTCTCATTGGATCACACGCATCAGCATGCATGATTTCCAACAAGTCACTTGCCTGTTTCATTGTACCTGAAAATGGGGTCTTAGTCATCCTGCCCATGAGGCATGGCTCGCATGTGTCAAGTGATTCAAAATCAAGTGACTCCAAACATCCATCGACATGGAGTTTCTTCATGCATCTTACGCCAATATGACCTAAGCGGCAGTGCCACGAGAAAGTGGTACTATCATTATTAACTCTACATCTTTTGGCGTGAACATGTGTATTACCATGACCGAGATTCAATGAACCATTCACATAGGGTGCATGACCATGAAAGGTATCATTCATGTAAACAGAATAACCATTATTCTCTAACTTAAATGAATGACCATATTGCAATGAACATGATCTAATCATATTCATGCTCAACGTAGACACCTGATAACATTTATCTAGGTTCAATACTAATCCCGAAGGCAGATGGAGCGTGCGATGGTGATCTCATCAATTTTGGAAATACTTCCAACACACATCGTCACCTCGCCCTTAGCCAGTCTCTGTTTAGTCCGTAGCTTTTGCTTCAAGTCACCAGTAATAGCAACTGAACCGGTATCCAATACCCAGGTGCTACCAGGAGTACTAGCAAGGTACACATTAATAACACGTATATACTTTGTTGAAGTTGCCAGCCTTCTTATCTACTATGCATTTGGGGTAATTCCGATACTAGTGACCGTTCCCCTTACAATAGAAGCACTTAGTCTCGGGTTTGGGTTCAACCTTGGGTTCCTTCACTGGAGCGGCAACTGGTTTGCCATCCATGAGGTTTCCCTTCTAGCCCTTGCCCTTCTTGAAACCAGTGGTCTTGTTAAACCATCAACACTTGATGCTCCTTCTTGATTTCTACCTTTTGCGGTCTTAAGCACCGCGAACAGCTCCAGGATCAATTCCATCCCTTGCATGTCATAGTTCATCACGAAGATCTAGCAGCTTAGTGATAGTGGATAGAGAACTCTATCAATCACTATCTTATCTGGAAATTTAACTCCCACTTGATTTAAGTGATTGTAGCACCCAGACATTCTGAGCACATGCTCACTAGCTGAGCTATTCTCCTCCATCTTGTTGGCAAAAGAACTTGTCAGAGGTCTCATACCTCTCAACACGGGCATGAGCCTGAAATCCCAATTTCATCTCTTTGAACATCTCATATGTTATATGGCGTTTAAAACGTCATTGGAATCCCGATTCTAAGCCGTAAAGTATGGTGCACTAAACTATTAAGTAGTCATCAGGACGTGTCTGTCAGGTGTTCACAACATCCACAGACAACGTTGTAGGGGTTTGCACATCGAGCGGTGCATCAAAGTCGTAAGCCTTCTGTGTAGCAGTGAGGACACTCCTCGGACTACGGACCCAGTCCGCATCATTGCTTACAATATCTTTCAACTTAATCTTTCTCTAGGAATGTATTGAAATAGGGAGCTACAACGTGAGCTATTTATCTACAACATATTTGCAAAGACAATTTAGACTATGTTCATGATAATTGAGTTCATCTAATGAACTCCCACTCAGATAGACATCCCTCTAGTCATCTAAGTGAAACATGATCCGAGTCAACTAGGCCGTGTCCGATCATCACGTGAGACGGACTAGTCAACATCGATGAACATCTTCATGTTGATCGTATCTTCTATACGACTCATGCTCGACCTTTTGGTCTTCCGTGTTTCGAGGCCATGTCTGTACATGCTAGGCTCGTCAAGTCAACCTAAGTGTTTTTGCTGTGTAAATCTGGCTTACACCCATTGTATTCGAACGTTAGAATCTATCACACCGATCATCACGTGGTGCTTCGAAACAACGAACCTTCGCAACGGTGCACAGTTAGGGGGAACACCTTTCTTGAAATTTTAGTGAGGGATCATCTTATTTAAGCTACCGTCATTCTAAGCAAATAAGATGTAAAACATGATAAACATCACATGCAATCAAATAGTGACATGATATGGCCAATATCATTTTGCTCCTTTTGATCTCCATCTTCGGGGCTCCATGATCATCGTTGTCACCGGCATGACACCATGATCTCCATCATCATGATCTCCATCATCGTGTCTTCTTGAAGTTGTCTCGTCATCTATTACTTCTACTACTATGGCTAACGCTTTAGCAATAAAGTAAAGTAATTACATGACGTTTATGTTGACACGCAGGTCATAAATAAATAAAGACAACTCTTATGGCTCCTGCCGGTTGTCATACTCATCGACATGCAAGTCGTGATTCCTATTACAAGAACATGATCAATCTCATACATCACATATATCATTCATCACATCCTTTTGGCCATATCACATCACAAAACACTTGCTGCAAAAACAAGTTAGACGTCCTCTAATTGTTGTTGCAAGTTTTTACGTGGCTGCTATAGGTTTCTAGCAAGAACGTTTCTTACCTACGCGAAAACCACAACGTGATATACCAATTTCTATTTACCCTTCATAAGGACCCTTTTCATCGAATCCGATCCGACTAAAGTGGGAGAGACACACACCCGCTAGCCACCTTATGCAACTAGTGCATGTCAGTCGGTGGAACCAGTCTCACGTAAGAGTACGTGTAAGGTCGGTCCGGGCCGCTTCATCCCACGATGCCGCCGAATCAAGATAAGACTAGTAACGGCAAGCAAATTAACAAAATCGATGCCCACAACAACTTGTGTTCTACTCGTGCATAGAAACTACGCATAGACCTAGCTCATGATGCCACTGTTGGGGAACGTAGCAGAAATTCAAAATTTTCTACGCATCACCAAGATCAATCTATGGAGTAATCTAGCAACGAGGGGAAGGAGAGTGCATCTACATACCCTTGTAGATCGCTAAGCGGAAGCGTTCAAGTGAACGGGGTTGATGGAGTCGTACTCGTCGTGATCCAAATCACCGATGATCCTAGTGCCGAACGGACGGCACCTCCGTGTTCAACACACGTACAGCCCGGTGACGTCTCCTACGCCTTGATCCAGCAAGGGGAGAAGGAGAGGTTGGGGAAGACTCCATCCAGCAGCAGCACGACGGCGTGCTGGTGGTGGAGGAGCGTGGTACTCCAGCAGGGCTTCACCAAGCACCGCAAGAGATGAGGAGGGAGAGGGGTAGGGCTGCGCCAAGAAGGAGATGTTCTCGTGTGTATGGCAGCCCAAAACCCCCACTATATATAGGGGAAAGGGAGGGGATGCGCCCCCACCTAGGTTTCCACCCCTAGGGGTGGCGGCCAGCCCTAGATCCCATCTAGGGGGCGGCCAAGGGGGGAGAGAGGGGGGCGCACCACTAGGTGGGCCTTAGGCCCATCTGAGCCTAGGGTTTCCCCCTTTTCTCTTCTCTCTTCGCCTTGGGCCCTGGTGGGGGGGGGCGCACCAGCCCACCTGGGGCTGGTCCCCCTTCAAACTTGGCCCACGCAGCCCTTTGGGGCAGGTAGCCCCACCTAGTGGACCCCCAGGACCCTCCCGGTGGTCCCGGTACGTTACCGATAGCACCCGAAACTTTTCCGGTGACCAAAACAGGACTTCCCATATATAAATCTTTACCTCCGGACCATTCCGGAACTCCTCGTGATGTCCGGGATCTCATCCGGGACTCCGAACAACATTCGGTAACCACGTATATCTATTCCCTATAACCCTAGCGTCATCGAACCTTAAGTGTGTAGACCCTACGGGTTCGGGAACCATGCAGACATGACCGAGACAACTCTCCGGTCAATAACCAACAGCGGGATCTGGATACCCATGTTGGCTCCCACATGTTCCACGATGATCTCATCGGATGAACCATGATGTCGAGGATTCAATCAATCCCGTATTCAATTCCCTTTGTCCAGCGGTATTGTACTTGCCCGAGATTCGATCGTCGGTATCCCGATACCTTGTTCAATCTCGTTACCGGCAAGTCTCTTTACTTGTTCCGTAACACATCATCCCGTGATCAACTCCTTGGTCACATTGTGCACATTATGATGATGTCCTACCAAGTGGGCCCAGAGATACCCCTGCATTTACACGGAGTGACAAATCCCAGTCTCGATTCGTGCCAACCCAACACACACTTTCGGAGATACCTGTAGTGAACCTTTATAGCCACCCAGTTACGTTGTGATGTTTGGTACATCCAAAGCATTCCTACGGTATCCGGGAGTTGCACAATCTCATGGTCTAAGGAAATGATACTTGACATTAGAAAAGCTTTAGCATACGAACTACACGATCTTTGTGCTAGGCTTAGGATTGGGTCTTGTCCATCACATCATTCTCCTAATGTTGTGATCCCGTTATCAACGACATCCAATGTCCATGGTCAGGAAACCGTAACCATCTATTAATCAACGAGCTAGTCAACTAGAGGCTTACTAGGGACATGGTGTTGTCTATTTATCCACACATGTATCTGAGTTTCCTATCAATACAATTCTAGAATAGATAGTAAACGATTATCATGAACAATGAAATATAATAATAATAACTAATTTATTATTGCCTCTAGGGCATATTTCCAACAATCTTACTTAAGGCGTTACTCTGTTCTTATGAACTTAATACTCTAGATGCATGCTAGATAGCGGTCGATATGTGGAGTAATAGTAGTAGATGCAGGCAGGAGTCGGTCTACTTGTCACGGATGTGATGCCTATATACATTATCATGCCTAGCTATTCTCATAATTATTCATTCTTATATCAATTGCTCGACAGTAATTTGTTCACCCACCGTAATACTTATGCTATCTTGAGAGAAGCCACTAGTGAAACCTATGGCCCCCGAGTCTATTCTCCATCATACAAGTTTCCAATCTATCTTATTTTGCAATCTTTACTTTCAATCTATATCATAAAAATACCAAAAATATTTATCTTATCATTATCTCTATCAGATCTCACTCTTGCAAGTGGCCGTGAAGGGATTGACAACCCCTTTATCGCGTTGGTTGTGAGGTTCTTATTTGTTTTTGTAGGTACGAGGTGACTCGCGTGTGGTCTCCTACTGGATTGATACCTTGGTTCTCAAAAACTGAGGGAAATACTTACGCTGCTTTGCTGCATCACCCTTTCCTCTTCAAGGGAAAACCAACGCATGCTCAAGAGGTAGCATGTAGGTAGAATGTAAGAGAGAACCATCTTTCGAGAGGAGCAGTTTCTCTCTGTTGGCTCTACTTTGTAGTGTAGGTAGAATGAAAATTGCCTCTATTAAGCCTCAAGTTGTTGGGTTAGGATACCCATCTTTTTTCTCTAATTATGATTGTTTTTTCTAGTAGTGAGATGATTTTCTCTTGTATTTTAGTGTGGAGTGTACTTCAATTTATGACTTGAATCGCATGGCCAAGTTTCTGAGTTCTTTGTTATGTACAATGGATTCCGGTTGTGGTTGCATGTACAGAAGCAGTTGCAACACATCATAGGTGATTTGTGTTGAGGATATGTACTTGTTTAAAGCATCTTCTTCTTTTGATTAAGGAAACAATGATTTCATTCTATATTTCTTCGACCTATAATTTTAGGGTATTTTACATTTGTGTCCATAACTCGAACCCACTTGTCATTCAACACGTTCTGATCGGCTTGCGGCTGTTGTTGCTTCCTCTTCATACTCCTGGCAGTGGCTACCAGGCGCCGTCTGAACCGTTCTTTCTCAAAAGGGTCCTCGGGGACTACATAGTCCTCAGTTCTGTGGCTTTCATCCTCCTCAAATTAAGGTAAATAATTGATGTCGGCCCTGTCGAAGAGATCATTATGGTCCTCATCTTCAGGGACTCTTGTGGGGTTGTTTTGCTGTTCTAGGGAGGCTTGAATGTCCTCTCCCTGGTTCTCAGCTTCGTCGTCCCATGCACCGTTGTCAGTGGCGACGGTGTCATACCCGCTGGGCCCCTGTTGGTACCTTTCACGTGCCTACGCCGACGACGCGCGGGATTCTTAGGTGTGCCCACCATATATATGTCGTAAGTGGACGTTGTAGTCCATCTGCCAGTGTTAGCCAAAGGCGTAGTAGTTTTCGCAGTGGCGTCGATATCTTCATCCATGTCGATGGCCTTCACATAGTCTAACGCGTCGGTTAAATCATCGACTGTGGCGACTAGGTGGGTGATGGGTGGTGGGTGGGGTGTAAAATTCCCTGTCATCGACTTTAAGTCTGATCTCTTCATGGACCGAAGTTTGGTCATTCGAGATTGATGAACTCTAAATATGATTCAACATCTCATTAAGGCGGGACAGATCTTCGAGGTTCATGGTCTGGCTAGAGTCCGGGCATACTCGAAGCATGATACTAGCGCTGCTTGACGCGAGCTCAAAGTGTTGGTTGGCCCTGTTTGGCTCTAGGCCACCAGTTGGAGAGATCAGATTCGTACTTGATGCAGGGTCCATGTTTAGACTCAGATTGGGGTCGGGGCCTAACTCGATGTCGAGGCCCTCGCCTGGCGTGGCAGTGGTCGGTTCCTCTGATGGAGCTAGATTCACCGGGAGGTCAGATCCGAGGTTCAGATCAGAGATCAGCTCCGTGGTTGAGCCCACGACAGCCGAAAGGTTTTTGATCCGGTCTGGAGCCCAGCTAGAAAGGATGAGCTCACCACGAGAATCTGCAGTGTACTCCAAGCTCCCGAAAGTGACCACCTGGTCTGGGGCGAAGTTTTTGACGGGTGCTACATGGACCGTCGAGTTGGCGTGAAGAACCATGTTGCCGAACACGAAGAGTTGGCCAGGGACAAAGATGTCGTCATGGACAGTGTTGCATAGGGCTGGAAAAAAAGCTCGAAGCTCGCAAGCTAAATAAGTAGCTCATGACTCGGCTCGAATCGACTCGAACTCGAAGAATAACGAGTCAAGCCGAGCTTTAGTTTAAGATCATTTATAGACCAAGTTAAACGAGCCAATCTCACGAGTACTCGTGTAACTCGTTAGGCTCGATACAATAAATCGGCCATTCCTAATACAAAGAAAGATCAGCCACTCATCACCCTACGTCCAGTGGCGGAGCTATGGCCCCAAACCTGGGCGGGCCAGTACAAAGAGGGCCAACTATTTTTACCAGCTTGGCCTAATTTACCCATCAATCTCCATTAAACTTGCTACAGGATGGGCGGGCCATAGCCTATTTCTCTAAGACATAGCTCCGCCAGTGCCTACGTCCCAGGCGCACAACACAAGGCCCAGCCGCCTAGGAGACTCATGCATTATAAGGAAATTACAATCGTTTAGTGATATATATGTTTAATATATACATAATCATTTTTACCATATTTGATGGCTTTATGTTTATATCTTTAACGAGCTTAATGAGCCAGATCGCGAGTTATACGAGTCGAGCCAATCTTGGGGTTGAGCTCATTATAGTAACGAGTCGAGTCGAGCTAGCTCGTTAATGAAACGATATGTAGCGAGTCGAGCCGAGCTGGCTCGACTTGGCTCGAATTCCATCCCTAGTGTTGCAGTTCATCCGCAGATTAGCCATTGATCTTTTTTTCACACAACGGAACTCTCAATGAAAGCACCAATGTTGGTGGTAAAACCGGCATACCTCGGGGCAGGGGGTCTCGAGCTATGGATCTCAGATCAATGGGTAACAAGGGATGAAGGAGACAACTTTTACCCAGGTTCTGGCCCTCTCGAAGAGGTAATACCCTAAGTCCTGCTTTGATTGCATTTATTGTTGTGTATCGAGTACAAGCTTGATCTACCTCGAGATCGTAAGTTGTGTTCTAACCCTAAGGCTAGGTGGATGTGATTATGATCGGATACCCTCTACAGGCTAAATCTCTTGGCTTATATACATGCCAGGGGGGTACATAGGGTTACATGGTCGGTTGCAAATCTAAGGACGCACATGGCGGCGGCCGAAGATGTCCATTGAGTACACGTCAAGTCTTCGGCAGAAGCTGTCTTGATCACATTGAGGTGCGAGGCTTCCGGGGTCCTTCTTTATGAGAATGGTGGCCCATAAACTCGGCCCGAGGACTGTGGGCCAACTAGATTGGTACCCCCTAGTCCAGGACACCGTCACTAGGGATCAAGGCCTAACAAATTTAACAACAATTACATAAGAATTCTCATCCAAGTCCCATCTACCTCCATATGCATACAGAAGAATTACTCACACATGGATCTGAGCATCATGAGATTGTTGATGGAGAAGGGTTGGTGATAGCGACAACGACAAATCCCTCTCTCACAAGGCCAGAAACAGACTCCAGATCTGATTAAACATGTTCCCATGCAACATAAAGACAAGATTAAATATGTTCCCATGCAACTTACACAAGGGAAGTAATGGTATCAATCATCAACAAAGTCCTCAACTTTGTATGAGTGAAACTTTAGTTATTATAAAAATTAACTTACAGAGGAAACACCTATGAAGGAGTCCAATCAAATCTTTGTGCTAGCCTACCAAGGAGTTTGCTAGTTTTAATTACATTTACCGGCAATTATCATGTACAAATGCATCTGGTCGTTGAACTAGGTGTTTTATATCATTTATAAATTAAAGACAAGATTAAACATGCTCCCATGCAACTTACACAAGGGGAGTAATGACATTAGTCGTCAACAAATTCATCAACTTTGTATGAGTGAAACCTTAATTATTGTAAGAATTAACTTGTAGAGGAAACAACTATGAAGGAGTCCGACCAAAGCTTTGTTCTAGCCTACCAAGGAGAAGAGTTTGCTAGTTTTAATTATATTCACCAGCAATTATCATGTGCAAATGCATCTGGTCACTGAACTAGGTGTTTTTATATCATTTATAAATTAAAGAAAATATTAAACATGCTCCCATGCAACTTACACAAGGAAAGTAATGTCATCAATCATCGACAAGGTCCTCAACTTTGTATGAGTGAAACCTTAATCATTGTAAGAATTAACTTACCGACGAGACAACTACGAGGGAGTCTGATCAAAGCTTTGTGCTAGCCTGCCAAGGAGAAGAGTTTGCTAGTTTTAATTATATTTACCGACAATTATCAGGTGTAAATGCATCTGGTCATGGAACTAGTGTTTTTATATTATTATATAAATCAAATAAAATATTAAACATGTTCCCTATACAACTTACACAAGGCAAGTGATGGCATGAATTGTCAACAAAGTCCTGAAATTTGTATGAATGAGTGAAACCTAAATTATTGCAACAACTAACATGTATGTAGCACAACAACAAATGCAACGGATGAAAACGTAGATAAGAAATTAAAGTACCACCGCCCACTCTCACAAGAAAATGTGATATAAGCAAGCCAAAGAGCATCACTCACATGTCATGTGCCCTACATGAAAGGACTCACAATCATGTCTGACGATAACATTTTGCGGTATTCATGTCCATCTTAATATCAAGGAAACTATGATACAGTAGGATTTTGAGGCATAAGGAATGACACTTTGAGACATCGTTTTTGATCCAGTGAGATCCACCTACACGTTATAGATGTTCGAGAAACCTCCACATCCAAAAATGCCCCTACCACCTATCTTCATGAGCCGCAACTCAGAAGTCCAACCCTTTCGAAGACCAGTTCTTCGTGGCTGGCTCTCGGTTCTTGTAATTTTCAACAATTAATTACCACCGGAGTGGAAAATAAAGGGGATGAAAAAATTGCGTTCCTAAAAAGGAAAAATGCTCAACCATAGCATGAACACCTACCACAGCCATAGGATAGCGCACGGACGGCCCCCGTGGCATCCCCTCTCACTCGCTGCCTCCAGCCTCATCAATCCCCAATGGCGACGGGTGGCTGAGCAGGGGGGAAAGGCCGAGAGTGTACTCCCCTCCCCACCCATGGCTTCCCTCGCCTCCCCTCCCGTCCCCTCCCACGCGCCCACCACCGCCGCTCGCTTCCTCCCCGCCCCGGCCGGCCGCGGCAGGCGCCCGTCGCCGCCGGCCGCTTCACCTATCTTCTCCTCTGCTTCCACCCGATTCACTCTGTCCCCGCGCGCCCCCTGCGGCGCCGCCCGACCGCGCCAGCGCGACGCCGTGCGGGTAAGCATCCCGATCTCATATCTCTAGCTCAATGCGATGTAGGCTTGTCGGCGGTGTGTTTCTGTCTGTCAATTTAGCTCAAGCAAATCGAGCTGCTGTTTCGCCCACTTCGAAGAGATTACGGTGTTTGTTACAAGAACTGATTCACCGTTGGCAGCTGCGTACTGTATGATTCAAGCAAGTCGATTTTACTGCATTCAGGCTTGTAGGACAGGACGGCAATGCTGAAACCTGCAATTCTGAATGTCCTTATGCAATGCTTCTCTCTTCTCTTGCACTGTAATCCGAAATAGGAATTGTGTACTGTCCCTTTGGGAAAATTGGAGAAATGCTTCTCTTGCACTGTAATCCGAATAGGAATTGTGTACTGTCCCTTTGGGAAAATTGGAGATTGGGGAGCCTTTACCTCCTTGCAGACATCTTCCGTGGGAACTCTAGTAATGAATGGACTGACTGTTTGCTCATCTTCACATATGTGACTATGTGACTATGCGTCTTGTCAAGTTGTCGTGTTCTGATCGTGGCCGTGATTTGCTGGCAAGAACAGCTACAAAGGAGTCTGAGCTAAGCTTTTTGCCGGACTACCGTTTGGAAGAGTTTCCCATTTTAATACATGCTTATTGGCTAATGTGGTGTTCAAATGCATTTGTTAGTTGCACTCGTGTTCCTACAAATATCATTTTTTATGTCAATTCATAAATTGAAAGAAGATTAGAGATGCTTCTCGTGCAACTTACCTAAGGCAAATAATGCCATGAGTGGTCACAGAAGTCCTGAACATTGTGTGGCTGAGTGAAATGTAAATTACCACAATTCAAGTGGTACATAGTACACCAACAAATGCATAGACTCAAAAGGTGGGTGGCAAATTAAATGTCGCACCTCACTCTCACAAGAGACGGTAATATAAGCCAGCTGAAGAGGATCGCATGTTGTATCCACTATATGAGAGGGCTCACAGTTATTTTTACCGACACTATTTTGTTGTTTCCCTTGTCCATGTTCATATGCAATTGAAGGAAACTAGGGCATGCTAGGATTTAGAAGCATCAGGAATAACACCATCACAGTGATGTGCTTAGCCACGGTCTAGATGCTCCAGTAACCTTCACATCCATGTGCAGCCCGACGTTCCATAACAGGCTACAACCTAGAAGCTACAGTGTTTGTTACAAGAGGTCAACCATTGCTGAGAGCTATCTATAGTTTCAGAAGTTAATTTTACTGCATTTGAGATTGGAGGATAGGATGTAATGTGGAATGTCCTGATCAACCCACATGCTTCTGTGATCATGCAGTAGTAGTCTCGTCCAAACTTTGAGCGCACTGTAATCCAAATAGGCATTGAGTGCTGGCCAGTTGGGAAAATTAGAGATCGGGGGTTATCGCAATTCACAAAGCATGATGAATGTGATTACCTGTCTTTCCTTTCTTACAGACATTTTTCATGTGAACTAGTAATGATTCAACTCACTGTTTTCTAATATTCACCATCCAGCACATTTACTTAAGTAACTATGTGACTGTGCGTCTTTTCGCATGTCATGATCACACTCATTTGACCTGGTCCTGGTACAGGCATGCTCTCAAGCTGGTGCAGCTGGGCCAGCTCCACTGTCGAAGACACTATCAGACCTAAAGGATTCCTGCTGGAGATTTTTAAGGCCACACACAATTCGTGGAACTGCTTTGGGATCCACGTGAGCATTGAGCTTTAGATTTATAATGGCTGAACCAAGATTTAGTTTTCTAGTACTGAAACTGTTGTGTGGACGCAGAGCCTTGGTTGCTAGAGCATTATTAGAGAATCCCCAATTGATCGATTGGCGCTTGGTATTCAAAGCACTCTATGGGCTTGTAGCTTTGATCTGCGGCAACGGTTACATTGTTGGGATTAATCAGATCTATGACATTGGAATTGACAAGTATGTATATTGCCTCCCTTGAATTTTGTCTTCACTTACACTTACTACCTTCATTCATAAAGGTGCCGCTACAAAGTATTACCATTCAAAGTAACATATGATGAAAGCCCAGCCAATGTTTCTGCTATACCTGTCATTTCTAAGTTTATGCCACTGAACAGGGTGAACAAACCATATTTACCTATTGCTGCTGGTGATCTCTCTGTTCAGTCAGCATGGTTACTGGTCGTAGCATTCGCAGTGGTGGGCTTCTCAATTGTCGTTTCAAACTTTGGACCTTTCATCACCTCTCTTTACTGCCTTGGTCTATTTCTTGGCACTATATATTCTGTTCCTCCATTCAGACTGAAGAGATATCCAGTTGCTGCTTTTCTTATCATTGCAACGGTACTTTGCTCCTCTCTTCTTCATTACTATAGTAACAGTGACATTTTTTTAGCTCTTATATTTTGGAATGATAGCCCAATTATGAACTGGAAACTTTGCTTAATTTATCTCTTCTTAATTGCAGTCCTGCACTTGATCTACTGCATGTTTTACATAGGGTCGATCTAAAAACTTGACTAGCCAAATAACTAGAGATAAGCCTCTAAACCAAATATATAACAACTAAACATAAGATAATGATGCAAGCCTTGGATGTGGTTGCTGGCCAATCCATAACTGCAAGTGTGCAACCCTCTTTTGCGCCATTTCCATGGGCTCATAATGGGCTCCACATGGCAGATACATTCGTAGGTATTTTCGTACTCATTTAACTTGTATCTGACACTCTCTTTTTTGCAAAGATCTGACAGTTTCTATGTAGCATTTATAATATGACAAGATAGGCTGTAGGGACAAAAGGAAATTTAATTGGCTAATATGGCCGCAAACCTATTTTGTAGTTTAGAACATGATCAGTGTATAATTGAACTTTCTAGAAATATATTCCTTCGGAGAAATGAGAGTACGACTGAATCACCTCCACCTTAATTCTAGCTATACCAGTTTACAGAAATTGGCTTGTGACACCTTTCGGAGAATAATTTAAATATTTAGGCGTGCTTAGAACAGTTTATTTGCTCGAAAATTTATTTCACTTATCAAGTAAGGTCCTTAGTTTCCTCGTAACTCGCAAATCCTCCGTATAATGTTAGAAAACCTAATTTCTCTGAGTAATGCTGTCCTATCATGTTTCTTGTTTTATTGCAAGTCCATGCTATCATGTTTCTATTTTACTTTAGGGCATTTTTTTTTCTTTTTGACAAACCTATCTTTTGTTTATTTTTTACAGGTTCGCGGATTCCTTCTCAACTTTGGCGTGTACTATGCTACTAGAGCTGCATTAGGTCTTGCATTCCAGTGGAGGTAAATAGTTGCTGCAAGTTTATTCGAACTTTGTTAAGTTAGCATTGTATTTCTACAGTCAGTATACACCTATCTAGAAAGTGGTATGTTGCATCTCATTGCAGACATTTGGAGATATTTGTGATGTCTAATGCTATGTGATACCTTTCTATCTGCAGCTCGCCTGTTGCTTTTATTACATGCTTTGTGACAGTATTTGCTCTGGTCATTGCTATAACCAAAGATCTTCCGGATGTTGAAGGAGACCGCAAGTGAGTTTATAGTCTATACAAGGTTTTGTAGCAACCACTGTCTAGTTTTTCCAACAAAGATCATGTCAGTTTTAAATGAATAACTAATGGTTACCTTTGTGTAGACCACCGTCTAGTTATCTTTGTATTTTTATGGTGCACATCCATGTTTTTGTGTCACTATTCTTAGTTGCTAGAAAAAGCTATCGACTGTAGGCCCACAAAATGACAGCAATTGGTCGAACAAACTACTAATCGGAAAAGTAGAACAATACAAATTAAGATTGTGAGTTTTGGCCTCCAATGTTTATTTCTTATTTCCCTTAGCCTTGACAAGTGGCCTGAGCCAAAATGATATAGAGCTGGATTGAGGGATTTCAGCCCATATTTGGAAAACTTGTTTAAAGCATAGTCAGTTCGAAAGATCTCAAAACACAAAAGAAAGGGACAAAATTTGTAGGTTTTGCATACTGAGTGACCCTATGTTTCAAATGTAGACAGTTCTCTACTTTGTTTCCTTTGAGACAGAATATTAGCAGTCAGCATCCTTAGCCAGTTCTGTTGAACTATTTATTTGTTTAACGGACATCACTAATTGAATTACTGATCTTGTACTTATAATGTTCCCCCCTGTAGATTCCAAATATCAACTTTGGCGACAAAGCTTGGTGTCAGAAATATTGCCTTCCTTGGCTCTGGTTTATTGTTGGCAAATTATGTTGCTGCTATTGTAGTACCTTTTCTTATTCCTCAGGTTGGATTTCTACTGCTTTTGACCTTCCTTTGATATTATTCCCCTCCTTCCAGTTGAATTAGTGAAATTTCAAACTGCCGCAATGTTTCAGATGACGGAAACATGCATCTATGGTCAATTAGACCAGTAGAAGTTTACAGCATTGTTTACTATGATTATTTATTTATCCCAAGGATCCCTTTCTGATCAGTGGATGTTCTTGAAAAAGACAGTACTTCGATGCATACCTCTGTACTACTACTAAGCAGTGTTACCTTATGCAGTTGCACTGATGGTGTTCTTCAAAATTGCAGGCTTTCAGGAGCTTTGTAATGGTGCCTTTTCATGCTGCTCTTGCAGTTGCTTTAATTTTTCAGGTAAAGACATAGACCCTTGTACATGATCAGTCCTGGAGTTTCTAAGATCTGTACCTTCCCTGTTCAATCCTGTATAACCAGCTTACAATTAACTTATGACTGACTGTTCTTAGACCCAAAATTAAATGGTCCAACTTTATTAAAGGTAGACAAACAAAATATATTGATCACTGGGGACTCCAGCTTAGGAACCCAAACCTCGATGGAAAATGCACATTTAACTCATTTGTAGCTAATTCCTTTGGTTCTGGAGCAAATGCATTTATTTTGCTAACTGTCTTGTTATGTTGAATGATTTCAGACATGGGTTCTGGAGCAAGCAAAGTATAGTAAGGTGAGGCTTTTAACTTACACTCGTCACACCTCTTGTTCATCATACAACTTTTGAAATATGAAGAGTTTATAATTGAAATTGCCAGGAGAAGCGTTTTTTGTGAGCCTGCATATATTTTGGTTATTTTATTAGAATAAGTAGAAGAAACTACTTACTTATAATGTTTCTACTTTTTATTGTTCGACCAATCTTAATTTGGATCATTTTGACTTACTTATAATGTTTCCCCCATGCTATTATTATTATTATACAGTATTATACATGTAATCTCTCTGTTCTTGAGAGGAAACATGACATTGCATGTCCTGGGCATGGAATGTTAAAAACCAACAAAAGTGAAGTGCTCTGAAGTTGCAATATAGCATATGCAAATTTGTTGCGTTCCAAGTGCATTAGTTTTAGCTGTTTGTTTGTGTGGCAGGATGCTATTTCACAGTACTACCGGTTCATCTGGAACCTCTTCTACGCCGAATACATCTTCTTCCCGTTGTTATAGAGGTAACTTTTCCTGTCAACACTTGCACTGCTTTCTGAAGTCTGTTTCTGAAACTTGATATAATCAATCATTTGGTGTGCACTGTCAGATATGGCGTCTGACATGGGCTACACTATCGGAGCACGCACCGAAGCAGGGACTTGTTGGGGGCAGCAGAAGAGAAACCCTTTGTGGCCCATAAAGCGTGAGCAATTTTTGTATGTACATACTGTTTGACTGGTAGGGGAATAGAGCAGCGATGCGACGAGGATCTTGACGATGCTGTGGGAGTTCCCATTGGGTCCTAGCGTTGAGCAGATAATGTATTTACCCAGTAGAAAATGACCTGGTTGTTTCTGCCAAACAAAGAGGAAAATATATGAAAGGGAAAGGTATCGGGCCTTGTTTTGGAGGGTTTGGGCATATTTCTTCGCTGGCATGTTTCAGCAAATTGTGTACAAACTGCACTGAAACGGGAAGAAACTGCAAATCTATCTGACAATCCACTGAATCTGAACTACGAGTCCGTGTCTGCATCATAAATGCGTGCCACGGCCCACGGAATATCACAGAAGTTTGTGACACGACATGGTCGGGCGTGTAACATGTGTGTTCAGTTCTGAAGTACTAGCACGACTTTTGGGTTGCATGGACCGTCCAGGCACAGGCGGCCACTTGGTTCTACTATTTTTTTTTATCTATCTAAGTATATCCCAACACGATCGAACATGTGGTGAGCTAGCTTTTTTTTCTTGAGCTGTAAACCGAACTTCATTAAAGGATGTTAAGGTTTACAGGATTTGAAATAGGGTCAACGGGGGATTTCCAGCCACAGATGGCGCCCTTGATCTAGAGAAACAGAAATTTTAGCTAAACGCCTTCGATTCAGCGAGTTCTCTACTCCCTCAATCCTATAATGTAAGATGTTTTTTTTCCGAAGGGAGTAGCTGTCTGTGATGAGCTAGCTGTGCGTCGGCGGTAGCGGAAGGTGGAGCTGCGGCCCACGTAGGTAGGTTAGGCAGGCCGTGATCCTGATCCTGTGGCGAAGCAGGCACAGTGCCCCAGCCGCCAGCCGCCAGCGCCGTCTTCCTTCCTGCCCGAAAGAAACGCATCCATGCATGCATACCATAGCCGATCGTCGTGGCGGCTGATCGGCATGTGTTGCAGGCGCGCGCGCGGTGGTCGCTACGTACGTAGCCTGCCTGTCACTACCGTTTCATGGTCTTTCTGTCTACTCCCTCCGTTCCACAATATATGACTTTCATTTGTTAAAATATAGATGTATTTAGACATGTTTTAGTATATAGGTACATCCATTTTTGAATAAATGAAAGTTAATTATTTTGAAACGGAGAGAGTATCTACTATCTCGAATCTACGGCTGGCTATACCCATTTGCCGCCTTATGAACAGTAGTGCCACGTTGTACACGCGGCCGCGGCTACGGACGTGCACATGCGTCCATCACTCCTTCATTTCCTATCCAAAGACAAAATGGATGCAAATGCAATGCACCGCAAGATATGCTCGGCCATCTGTTGTTAAGGTCGGCATTCTTTTCGTTTTCGATCCATCGACTCGGCTTCTTCCTTCTTCCCATTCTTGGATTCTCATTAAAGCTAGCTCGCTCGCTAGCTAGCGTGTGACTAGAGAAACCAGACTGTGCCGATCGAGACGTACGTCCAAAGTCCAAATTAACAGTGCGTAGCTAAAGCTAGCTAGAGACCCAGAGACATTTGTACAGCAAGTAGCCTCGTCGATTATAACTAGGATCATCTCGGTTTGCATCCATGCATGTTATTCCTGCTGCACGCGCGCGCGTAGTACGTCGGTACGTGCTTATCTCTCCGGCCGGCAGTCGGCTAAAGTTTGTCCTGCCGTAATCAATTCCGCAAATAGTGAGACCGGCTTATAGTTGGAACAAGAAGAAAGCTACGCACGTACGTGTCGCCCGTGAAATGGCGACGCACAGCAGCGCGATGTAATGCATGCATGTGCACTGACCTTCAACTGTCAAGCCCTCCACAGTACAATTAAGAGTGATCAATACTCCTAGTATCTAGCTAGTACTAGCTGCTTGCCCTGGTCCTCGACCGGTCTACACGTATGTGTGTACGTACGCACACCTTAATTAACTGTGCTTGCTAGTGCAAACAGTTTGCACGGCGGAAAGAAAAAGACCCTGCAGTAAGCGTACGGGCGGGGTCCTAGCTAGCTTGAGGAAATTCTTGGAAATGATTCCATCGATGGATCGGCACGTACAGTTCTTCTTCGAATGAGATGGTAGGTGCTGACTTGGCTAGGCTGTCGGCGTGTCAGGTCAAGATCCGTAGGAGGAATATAATCCACGGAATGGAATGCAGCGGCACACCGTTCCGTTCCGTGCGTGTCCCCGAGGCTTGCAAGTTGCTCTACATGCATGTGCTATCAACGGACCGGATAATTAAGTTGGCTAGATCAAGGACCTGCGACAAGGACGTGCTTGCCGTACGCGCCGCACCTCCCTCCTAGCTAGACTCGTACTTCAACTTGTGGGGGCGGCTCAACAGTATCCCGGTAAATGCTTCTCTTTTTTTTTAGAAAACTTCCGTTTTATTCATTTTTAATCTTGTCAATACAACGTGCTTGCCGTACGCGCCGCACCTCCCTCCTAGCGACGACCACAAGCACTGAAGTTACCTAAACTTGATCCTACCTTCTTGTGAGAGACGGAGACAACAATTTCCTACGTGTGTGTGTTGTGGGGGGTGGGGGGGGGGGGGGGGGCAGGGGGGGGATTCGATACAAATTTAGAGATCACTATCATCTAATGGTTATTTTAGAAGAAGAAATGTGGTCACCCCTTGTTGTCTTTGTCACTGCTTCTTGCGCCCCGGTACGAAAAGACCAAGACCGACTTTGAGGGGAGATTGAGAGGGGGCGATGAAGTCGGTCCCAGTGGCCAGGAAAGATTATTAGGAGTACTGGTGAACGTCCGGACTCTCTTGTGCTTATGTTCACACATCTAGTGTGGTTGGATCTAGTGGTGACAAGCATTGGAGACGAGGAGGAAGGAGGATGACGAGGACAAGGGTTGGACATTTTTAGAGGAGGAGCAATCGAGGATATGCTAGCTGATGAGAGGTCAATGAGGTCGGGCGATGACGAGACTGCATAGGAGAGTAGAGCGAATGGCTACACATATTAGAGCGGGAAAATCCGGACCATATTCAAGCTTCATGAAATTGACTATTGTTGATTGTAGGTTTAAGTTGGCTGACTTCATGGAATTGCTCATAATTGCACGCAGATTTTTTCTAGAATCAATTTTTTTTCTATTGCGGGGTTTTCTAGATTCAGTCGCATGCCGTTTTGGATAGACTTTTGTGAACTAAAAGCTCAAAAATATGAAAAGCACCTTTTCCTTGTTCTCTCGAGTAAAAAATGCATTTTCCTTGATTTCGGGGGAAAAAAGATGGAGAGGCGAAATTAGCCTCTTTTTTTTTTTGAGCGGTGATAGGCGAAATTAGCCGCAAAGGGCGAACGCAAACCAATAGGAGGCGGCCATTGCGCGGCCCATATCCGGAGCAGCCGACGACCGAGACGATCGAGCCCCGACCAGGTCAGGATTCCGGTGCGCTGGAGTCAGCAACGCGGCGGCTCTCGTACCGGCCTTCCGGGCCCTCCGCGCGACGGTTGGCGAGGAGGCGCGTCACACGCGGGCCCCCACTTTTAAATGCCCAATGGCTACGCATACGCGCGGCAACCCGCATCTCCAGCTCACTACACGCGGCGGCGCCGCCGTCTACTACGCTGCGTAGCAGTCTGGTTACTGTGGAGCATCGATGGCGGCGACGGCGAGGTCCCCTCGGCGAACAAGCTGTAGGTGGAGGCCAGCGGGGCGATATGCGCGTTAAGCCGTTACGTGGAGCATGCCGTCGCCGTGGAGGAGCCAGCGGCGAGCGTACGTGGACGGTGGTGCTCGCCGGAGCGGAGCAAGAAGAGGCGCTCTCCAGCCGGCCGGGCGTCCCACTAACATAGTAAGTACTAGCTGCGTTGACAGTTCATGTAAAAGCTCAACCTAGTGGAGAGAAGCAGCTGACAATTCACTTGTAAATTGTAATCCAACATCCATACATGCATGGACTTCGGATTTCAGGCATAGTATGATGGGACCGAAAAGAGACATACTAATATATTCGATCAAGTACATAAGAACAGTTTGTATAGTTAGCCGCCAAATCATTTGAAAATATGGATGAAAATGAAGAGAAAACTATTAGTCCATTCTAAAAAAAAACAAAAATATAGCTAAAATATACTCCCTCCGTCTAAACGCTCTTATATTTCTGTACGAAGGGAGTAGAAACAAAATTGAGAATTACAAAACAAAAGCTGACAAAACATACAATTCTTCTCCCACCAGCACTTAGTTCTATCCATCCACGCTCCGTTTAATTCATCCCTATCTAGAAATATAGTGTTTTCCGAAACCAAAAAAAAAAAAAACTGTTTGGTTTTCAATCGGCTACGATGGTTCAGTGTTTGTCGATTTCCTGCGTGTGGTTAAAAGCACGCTGACCGCATGTGTGCTCGTGGTGCGCACACATATGCAATCTCCCTCTCATTTTCGACAAATGTCTAGCTCCTCCGTTTCAAAAAAAAAACAAATGTCTAGCTCCGGGGCTGAGCGGTGAGTTAATTCAATGGGCCACTCCAAGAACAATCAATCGCAAGGACTGGGTTAAGTAACGGTTGTGATAGCTCCGTGCACTGTTTTAATCGCGAAGGACCAAAGTGTTATCACTGTGCATCTGCAGTGCGTACTTCGCGGAATATTTGCTTTCAGAAACAACAAGGGATAAGAGACATGAGAGGCTTCAAGACTTTTCTCTGCGAATAATGAGACTTTCAGGGCTTGTATTAGGCAAATTGAAAGTGATAAGCTGTACCTGTTAAGGACCTATATATGTACATACATTCAGTACATGTTGACAGTGATACATGAGAGAGTCTAAAGACGCGTGCCGAACATATGGTGCAGCATATGTTACACAACGAGACAAACTAACTAACTAATATTCTCTCTTCACTTCAGTTTCGTGCCATGTTTAGAACGTGTGGATCTCACCAAACCGTATTCAAATTTATATCCGACGAAATCCTTGCAGCTTTTAAATTAATTAGATGAATGAATATGGCCCAGCTTTACTAAAAACTGAATTTTCATTATCAGCCTTATATATAGGTTCCATATATTTTTGCGTCCTTGCAACTATGATATCATCATGCTACAGAGGTTTCAGATCATGCATCAGATTCACAGCAAGATTGAAATCTTGTTTCAAATTGAGCTGTGGAAATCAATGGCCTGATGCCCCACCGCTGGATGCTTGCAAACATGGGGGCTCTTGAGGAGACAAGATCCGAACCGTACTGCTGGTATGGCAGCGCTGTTCTTTGAGATCCAAGCCCCACTGACAGTATAGCAGCACTGTTCTGTAAGATCCAGACCCCACTGACAGTATAGCAGCACTGTTCTTCATCGTTAACCCGCCAAAATAAACATGTGTGTGTCATGTCATCTTACCGCAAACTTGCTTGCTTCTTTGACAGCGCTCTGCATTTTACCTGATTATCATTGTATTATATTATATTGAGTTGATAAGGTGTAGGTAGATTTTGTATTCTTATCTTGATGTTTGTTTCTTTTTCTTTTCAATGAGGGGATTCTTATCTTGCTATCGGTTCCATATATGTCCTCATCGATGTGGTCCTCTCACCTTATCTTGCATCTTCCATATCCATTATTTGCATGATGCAATTTCTGCCTAGTTTGAATCAGAGCAAAGGGGTGGGGGGATGTCACATAAGCATCATATTTTCATAAATTCATTCTTGCGTTACAAACAAGCACCAAATTCAGCGCACATAATCGCACACTAAAATTAAAGACCAGGGGCAGTCTCATACGTTTTACTAAATTTCTGCTGAACATAGTATTTGTGTGCAATTTTTTTAGAGCTTGTTGAGTGATTTTGTTTTTGCTGAACTTGTTGAGATAATCTACTGGCCACTCTACTCAGAGCCTGAGAGGGTGTTCTCTCACTCTTCTATCTTTTGCTTGCACAGATTTGTCCTCTCATCTCTAGTGCGCTGCATCTATTTCAGGGATATGTCGTGGCTTTATTGAAATCTTGTTCTTTTTCATAAGAGGTCAGGAAATCTTGCTATCTTATTGGACCAGCTAGCTAGATTCAGCCTCTTTCTAGTAAAAATAATAATAGGCGACTGCCCTGCATCATTGCTACGTTACAAAATATGCAGAAATCAGGAAGTGGATCCTCTAACATCCTGAAGGAATGTCACGAAGCTACAGTGACATCTGTATGTAAAATGAAGAAGAGATGTCACGAGCTACAGTGAATACTGCAGCAATCACCATACGAATTTACTGTAGCATGTACAAAAAAATCAAAAATAATTTTATTGCACCATAATTTTGTTTGTATGTAATTTTTGTAAATGTATATAGTATATTTATAATTTGCAATTAATTATAATCATTTTAGGCTTAACTATATGGATGTGAAGAAGGGATGTCACGGTTACTGTAGCTTACGTGACATCCCTTCAAGATGTTAGAGGATCCGCTTCCCAGAAATCATAGAGGTGCGTACTCCTGTTTAATCATTTGTCCTATCACATGACATGATCGAGGAGGCCTAGCACAGAAAATTCCAAAGGTTCATGTGATGTGCCCGGTACAAGCCAATGACACATACAAATAAAGCTAGGTACAGAGATCTTACCTGTGAAGTTGACAAAAGGAGAATCAGCCAAAGTTACATCCGAAGAAGACAACGGATGATTGGAGGGTGTGGCATCCATCATTTACCTTTTCCCCTTGTGATTGTGCAACAATGCAACGGTAGAACAATTTATACTGTATTTAACAGTGCATTACAGAATTTATAACGAAGGAATTCTCTGTAGAGATTATGTGTGTGTGTTATGGACACGCAAGAATAGTGTGCAAAATGGCCCGTAAAAAAAAGTTTTGCAATATCTAAAAATCTCCATATGAAAAGTTCCCAAGTACAGAATTGTAATATTAACTGTTTTACAAATCTTACAAAAAGGTTTTGGCTTCCCTCTAGTACTCTGTCATCTTTTTTTTTCTCGCAAAAGAATCTTCTTTTTTTTGCTTGGGTAGCTAGAATGTTCCTCTTGTACAAGGGAGTGACTCTGCAAACTATTCATGTCCATCTACATCTATTTGGTCTCTTGACTAGCGGAACTATTTGTTTGGTCTCTTGATTAGCGGAACTATTTGTTTGGTCTCTCAACTAGCGGTAAAGTCTAGTTTTTGTCCCTTAACTCCATAATGTGATATTATGCAAAATAAATAAATATATTGAGGTATATATTGTTGGTCTATCAAGTGTCAAAATCCTCACATAACTCGAATAGAGACCCCCATTTTAATGATGTGTCGGATTCTTTAGCACACATGGAAGCCCAATCATCACATAAACTATAGGTAATGGCCAAGAAGGAAAAGCGATAATATAGGATGAAAATTAGGAGAAAACATAATTACTCCAATTTGCTGAACATTATCCAAAAATAATGTGGAAAACACATGGATTTCAATGAAGGCTTCATCTTTATAAAATTTGAGATGATTTCTTTTAGAAATGTCTTGATTCTTTAGTAATCTTATGGAATATTCATATTTAAATTTCCTACTATTTTTTTTCTTGCAGGAATGTTCTATTTTTATTAGTTTCTATGATAAATTATGTTCCAAAATTTTGTACAAATTTAATTATCTAAAAATTTATTTTCTCATATGTATTTAAAAAAACACGAACTTTTTAACATATTTCACATACTTATTTGAATTACCTAGTATTTTTTAATGAAAACTTCAAAAACTTGTTTTTAATCCCTTCCTTTATTTGGTAGTATTTGAAAATAGTTCCATGTAAAAAAAGCGCTTTCAATTGACAACCTCGGTTCTATACCCAGTACATTTGGCGAAGTGTTGAAACAGTTTATACCCAATTGAAAGCGCAGCCATATTCATTTTCCAGATTTTTAACACACGATTAGTGTGGACAGAGAATATCTGTTCCTGTATTTCGTGGCGGCTAGGACAAACTCGTCCCCTCCAGTTTTCATTCGCAAGCCCGTGGATCCGCAAGCCCGTGGATCCGCCTCTCTTTGCATGTCACTCCAACAAACGATGTCGGGGAAGAAATCATGGTGCCTCGGCTCTGCCTAGTAGTTCAGGTTAGTTTTTTTTTTCCTCTTAGAGGCGACACTTCATCTTCGAGCTGATTTTTGGGCTCTGATCCTCCTCGAATTCGTCCTTCATGACGAAGTTGACGGAGCTTCGGCATAGATTCCCACCGTCTTCTTGGGTTTCTCTTCGTGCATGCACAACGATGAGATTTGGTGTCAGATGCCTTGGATTGTTTCAAGGGTTCAATGACAACGATTGCATCTCTGTGACGCCGGTCCTTAGAGTACGTGCACGAAGGCTTCCTGGCTGCCATCAATAAGGTCAGACCGACTCTGGTAGGGGAACGACAACAACGACGCGTCAGTAGCGATCGTTCGGCGTTTCAGGAACCTTGATGCAACTTTTTAACTATGTTTTAGATGCCTGTATTTCTGATGAACCTTTATATAAAGAAGAAAAAAAAACGTAGTACATGTGAATGTGCACGTACGTGTGACGCGCATCGATCGCCGGTGCACGCTAAGCACTCTGCTGTCCGCCAACCGAAACCGCCCCCTACAGAATGCAGGAAAGAAAAGAGAGAGAAAACGGCTTCTCTTCCTTTTTCCCCGACGGAAAAAGAAACAAATCTGCAGGCCAGCTACGCGGCTGAGGCCGGCTATAAAAAGACGACGCCCATCCGTCCGCAGGAGGAGGACCATCCTATTCCCAGCAGCTAGCTGCGCGGCACACTTGCACTTCGTCGTCCCCAGCAATCGAGAATCTTTCGCAGATCGACCGATCCACCGGCCGGTGCAGCCAGCCCAAGTTAATTCAGGTACTGTAGCCGTGTGTGTGCCCCTACCACCATGAATGAATTCATGGCTTGCTTTTCTTGATGTTGGTTTGCTAGTTGCCATGCTTAGGGCTTAATCTGTGTTCATCTTGCTGTGTTCATTTGGTCGGAAAAGGAGGCTTTGCAGCTGTGTTCGTGTTAGCTTCGAGCTTATTAATCGTCGTTAATTGCTTGGAGGAATTCGATGCTGATATGCATGCCAGCTTAATTGTTTCTCATCGATTATCTACCGGTGCAATCAAGCTCACTTCAATGAACTACTTATTTGCTTGCAGTGCTGCACCAGTAGCATGAGCATCTACCGCTAGCTTGATAGCAACTAGCAACATAACCAGCAAGGGCAGTGCGATTCGCAGCACAACTAGAGAATCGAGCTGAGAGGCTTGCCGGCCGGAGGCAGCGGCACACGTGCAGTACATGGACGCCTTCGGCTGGAGCACGCAGCCTCCTGTGACGACCGTGCCGAGCTGCCCGACCGACGACGCCCTCCTCGCCGCCTTCCTGGGCGCGGGCAGCTTCGAGGAGCTCCACTCCGCCGGCGCCGGCGACGGCACCGTGTGCTCCGACGCCTACCACGGCGGCCTCGACCTGCCGTCGTGCCAGAGCGACCTCAGCCTCCTGCGGTGCCAGGACGGCGTGGCGCTTCCCGGCCACGGCGACGGCGACGCGTCGTCCAACGTCTTTCTCGACTCGGCGGGTTGTTTCCTCCCGGCTATCGCCGGCGCGCATGATGGGCTCCATGACAGGTTCGCGTTCGTCCCTGATGATCCCGCGCAGGCTGCCGGCTCCAACACCGCCTTCTCCGGGTACAGCACCACCACCGGAGGCGTCGGCGGTGGGAACGTCTCCTCCGGCGAGTCCAACACGTACGGCGGTGGCGGGCACGATACGGAGGTTGCGTCGCCGCCATGCGCCGTGTCGTCGCGGCGGGTGCAGCAGATTAGTCAGGTGGCCCCGCCCCCAACGAATGGGAACAAGATGCCGGACAAGCTCCCGGCAGCGGCGGCGACGACGGTGGAGGGCAGAGAACGCTGGGGCACGAACCGAGCCGCCGCGCCGACGACCAGCATCACGTTCGGGCACAGCGGCGGCCGGCGCGGGTACGAGCCGGACAAGGAGGCGATAGCGCAGGTCAAGGAGATGATCTACCGCGCGGCGGCGATGCGCCCCTTGCCCAGCTTGACCGACGCCACCGCCGGAGAGACGCCGCATGAGCCGTCGTCGTCGAAGCCCCGGCGGCGCAAGAACGTGCGGATATCGAGCGACCCGCAGACGGTGGCGGCGCGGCTGCGGCGGGAGAAGGTGAGCGAGCGGCTGCGGGCGCTGCAGAGGCTGGTGCCGGGAGGGAGCAAGATGGACACGGCGTCCATGCTCGACGAGGCGGCCAGCTACCTCAAGTTCCTCAAGTCGCAGGTCGCGGCCCTGGAAAGCCTAGGCGGCGGGGGCGGCGCCGGCGGTGACGACGACGGCCGGTACTCGTCGGTGCAACGGTACACGGGAAGGAATTTCAACCCTTCGGCCCGTGGCATCGGCGGCGGCGGCAGCACCGTACTCTCCTTCGGGAGAGACGGCGTCGCTGGCTACGTGAGATCCAGTAGGAACTGAACATGCAGTTGTAACAAGAACACAAGTTGCTGTGTTGATGTCACTGTGGTGACATGAGATCGAAGTATATCCATCCAGATGCCTCGATCGATCTGGCGTTTCATGAAGGATGGATTGATTGATAGTAAAGTGTTCAGATTTACCATACGTTGACAGGAATAAAAATGTGTGATTTGTACACTTAGGAATTGATGAAAAGCACTGTAACTTGCAATCATGGATGAATTCTATCTAGGTAGCTAGCTAGTGTGTGCATGCAGTTCATGTACTAAGATTGATGGCTTGCTAATCACCTTGTTTCGGAGATGATGCGTAAAGCTTAATAATACAAGAAAATGACCGGGTGAACCAACCTGTGGTTGGATGGTTAGAGGGACTGTGGTGCTCGCATTTATTTCTGAATTTATTTCAGGATTTCCGGCAATGCGCATTCAGTGAGAGCAGATGTTCTCGTCGATGACGAGGTGCCTGCGGTGACTTCGTAAATTTCAAGTTGATATGTCGGCTCAGTCTTTTGAAGATGTTCATACAGATAGAGTATGCGTGTATGCGTTCATAGGGATGAGTGTATGCGCATGTATATCAGCGCTTGCGCGTGTAATGTGTTAAAAGAAAAGAAAATGAAGGGAAGGTGTGAGCTTTTGTCTATCTGAATTCTGACATCGCCGAACTTTTTGCATGCATGCTACTAGTAACGATGCTGCATGCATGCACAGCACAGCACTGAAAGTTCACTTTTCTTGTCCAACCCCCGAAAACTTTCTCCACTGCATGAATGTGCACACTAAACTATGCATCATGATGATTAATTAGTACTCCTACTAATGCGCTAAAAGATAGAGCTAATCGCATGCATGTAGATGTGTGTACTATGACCAGGGCATGGATTTTAGTTTCTGAACATTTGGACCATAAATCCATAATTGCCAACGTGATCACGCCATGGAAATGTGAAATACAAGTCTTTCATGTCGAAGAAATGCAAATCTTGGTAACGGCTTGGGGTCTGGGGTTGCAGGTTTGCCGGGAAATTCGGGTGGTTCATCGGTCTACAGGGATTGCCAGGGGTGGCGCTAGCACGGCGGTGAGGAAAGGGCAGGGCGGGCGGCGAGGCCGGCGCCACCAGCCACAGATTGTAAAGGCAGACGGTTCGGCCGGTGTGCGGTTTTGGGGCAGAAGATGGACATTGTGGAGAGCTGAAGGTTGAAGAATGCCATCTGACCGTTTGCGGTTTAAATACTCCCTCCGGTATTTTTTACTCCGCATATTAAATTTGTGTCAGATCAAACTTTCTAAAATTTGATCAAATATATATTAAAAATTATTAACATATACAATATCAAATATATATACTATGAGACTACATTTCGTACTGAATCTAACAATGTTGATTTAGGATTATCAATGTTGATATTCTTTCTATAAGTTTGATCAAGGTATAGATACTTTGACTCGTTCAAAATTTATATGCAGACTAGAAAACCGGAGGGTGTACTACTACAATCGAGCATGGCACTGTAGCGGCATTGCTGCCTTGGTACAACTGCGCACTTTGGGGCTGGCTGGCTGGCTGCCCGATGCCAAAAAGACATTCCCCTGTGCATCGCCGCCCGCCTCGTTCGGCGCCAAAGTGAGGAGGAGACCACCCTCTGACTGACCAAAGCCCCCGTGTACGTGATTGCTCCTCACATGCACCCTCTCGATTCTCCTCTTCCTCTCTCTCCCTGAACCTTCGCCGGCTTTACGTGGCGGTGGCGGTGCGACTTTCGATTGGCCGCCGCCACCGCGTCCGGACGTAAACAAACTCGGCCGCCGACGGGTGCGTCACCCGGGAAGGCCGCCGGAGAAGCGAAGGCGTAGCTTGATTTGACCGTGAGAAAAGTCCAGATCGGGTACAGAGGAAGAAGAAGAAAACGATAAGGTCAGCCTGTCAGGTCAGATGATGAGCGGCGTAGGCTGAATTTCTGCTGGGATGAAGTGCACATGTCAAACGCCATGTGAGAGGTGACGACGGGATGGATCGACGCAGGCAGGCGCAACTTGGCTCGGCGGTTTGGTGATGCGTTTGCGTGCTGGAACGGCGTGAAGTATTAATTCCAGAAACGGAGCCTTACGTTTGCATGGCAGCTGATATGATCGATCGGTTTTCTCGTTCCTTTTCTTTTCTCGCGCGTAGTCGATCGCCTAGACGATGGACCGATATGTACGCACGAGCATGTATGTGTACGTTTTTTCTTTTCTTTTTTTCGGATGAAAATATTGTATTGCTCATCATCAAAGTTCATATAGTCAATCGCAACTAGTTCCAAGGCATCTGGAGGTCAGACCTGCTAGTAACGAGCAAATTTAGTTAGATATCACTAATCTTATTTTGGCTACAATTAACATGTAATACAACTTAGACGAAGAGACATAAGACAGCTAAGAGCATCTTTACTAGTGCCCCCAAGAAGCCTTCCTAAGCCATTTTTTGGGCGCCGGCGAGCAAAAATCGCCCACTCGGGGCCCCAACTCCTTGTTTTTCGCCGGCGACCCCATACAACACCCAGCGCACCGCGGGGGGGGGGGGGGGGCTCCTGGGGGCTTAATTTCGCCTTTTTGTGGGCGCTGGCCCACCTGCCAGCGGCTCTCTCTCCTGTTAACTCATTTATTACGCTGGCCCACCCATGTGCTCCCTCCTCTCTCTTTCCCTTGCCAGCCCCGCCTCCACCGCCCCGCTCCGCTTCCTCGCCGCCCCGCCGAGCTCGTCGCCCCGCCTCCTCCGCCCCGCCCCGCCGAGTTCACCGCCCCGCCTCCTCGCGCTCGCCGCCTCGCGCTCGCCTCCTCTCGTTTCCCTCGCAACGAAACATGCATCGGCGCCTCACGGCCGCAGCGTCAGCAATGTCGCCGCCGTCCTCGTCGCTCTACTCCGACCACCTCCTCTCCTCCCGCCCGGCGTCCAAGGGGCTCGTATGCCGTCTCCTCGGTCAGGCCGTCGTGCTCCCTATATATGAATGGCTGCGCAGCCGGCGCCAGCGACTTCGGCGCGGTGACCATGTGCGAGACGAGGGCCCTGCCGGCCGCGTCGGCATCGCAGGAGGCCGTGGGGCAGCTCAGGGCCGCCGTCGCCGCGCTTAACGCCGACCCGCCGGTGTCCTCCTCCGGCATCATCCGCATCGAGGTAGCAAAAGCACATATCCCTCGTCAATGGCGCGTGTGGTGTGGAACTGCGTTTGATCATACGGCAGCCACAAGGAGCAGTTGGAGCAGCCGGTAAGCATCGCCGGCGTGGGGTTGCGTGGAAGCCCCGATCAAGGGGCGCCGGAGGAGGGAGGCGGGCGGCGCGGCGTGGCGTGGAACCCGGTCGAGGAGCGCCGGAGGTGGCTTGGTGAGGCCGCGTGAGCGAGGGCGGCTTGGAGCGAGGGCGGTCCAGCAGGCGGCGGAAGCCCCGGTCGAGGATGGCGCGGCGCAGCGGCTTGGACCTCTGTACAGAGCACAACGGAGACAGCGTCGGGCTCGCGCTCGCGCTCATGTCGCTCTGCTCGACCTCGGCGGCGAGGCCGGGCCGGCCGTGGCCTGGGGCGGGCGCGGCCTGGGCACGGCTTGGGGGTGGACGCGGGCTGGAAACTTTTCCACCCCCAGGCCAAAAATTCCGCCGGCAGCCCCCCAAGCGGCAAAAAAAAAATGCCTCCCGAAGGACTCAACGACTGGAGATGCTCTAATCTCCTTGATGAGGCCATGAGGGACAAGTAAACCGGTCTATCAACCTCTGTAGCTTGGATCAATTTCACTGCAACAATTGAATCCGTCTCCATCTCCAATGGTAGCTCACTTCTCTCCATGGAGAAAAACAAACCTTCCATGCATGCACATAATTCGGCTTCAAGTGCTTCTCGACAAGAAAATAGCTGCCTGCAAGAAGAGAAAATGATGGCACCGTTGTCATCTCTTAGCACCATTCCAGCACCCGCCGACCCATCATCCACGTAGGAACCATCGGTGCAAAGCTTCACCTAGCTGGGTTTTGGAACAGTCCATTAATTGGGACCTGCTGCACTCATTACGCATGTGGCCTGGCCCCCAAAGAAGTGTGCACCAGACATGTGATTGGGCGTTTTTTCTGTGTGTGAGAATTACGATGATATTTTTCTATTTCGATCATAAACTCTTAATAATAATAATAATAATAATAATAATAATAATAATAATAACATATTAATATTTATTGCTCCCTCCAAACGGGTGCATATGACATGCACGTGTTCCTAGGTCATCAATTTGACTAACAAAATACATGTTATATACCACCAAAATTATATGTTTAGAAACTTTGTTCAATTACAAATCCAATGGCATGCTTTTTATGGTATACAATACATGATTTGTTAGTCTACCTTCTCTAATCCATTTGACCTAGGTTCCACAGGAGCAAGTGATACATCACTAAAAAATAGTCTACCACATGCCGATAGCTGGATGTTTTCCTTGATCGATTCGCAATATATCCCTCATTTGTTGTGCTATGTCTTTGTATCGAATAAATAGATCCAAGAATTTCTAGACCATGTTAGATCAACGTGAAATTTGTAGCTATTTTCTCTAACTATAAGAATGGGTGTGCTTCATATAGTAGTCTAGAACAACTGGATAGCCACCTATTTGTGCTTTGTGTAGTTTGCCTCTATTTAATTGTTTGCCGTCAAGAACATGGAATCGAGTAAATCTATCGTACATATTTCAGAATAACCGTGAATGAATGAATATGCTGAGATGTTGACCATATGGACCAAATACCTAATATAAAAAATAACAGAATGTTCATATTTTTCATTAATACCAAAGTTCGTAAAAGCTTTATTTTCTTATAAATCAACATGGAAAATTCAATAGTTCTCAAATGAAAATAATACATGTGAATTTGAGTGCATCGTCCAAAATAAATAGTTATATAAAGTTTTTGAACGCCTAATCTAGGAAAAAATATGATGGTTATGATTTTTTATTAATATTGATTAATACAAATCAACTTGTGGATTAGTTTCCAACTCCTTAAGAAGTATGGGCTGTTACCACTGATACAACTTTTGTGATTATGTAATCCTAACCGCAAATTAGAATTCTACCAATCCATTTTTTTCTGCCACGTGCTTAGGTAGTTTTGAATCAAACTAACACATGTCTGTGTACGAAAAATAATAATAAAGAAATAAACCAATGCACTGAAAAGAAACGGAAGAAAAAGAAAGCGTTGAAGGTCTGGTGTCCGCTGGGCCAGCCCATTCTGGCGCGCTTCAGGCGAGCGCTCGTACAGCCGTACAGGATCGCCACTCCATCGAGAGAGGAAAGAGGGGATCGGGAGTCAGTTATGCGCCGCCGCCTGCCCTGCGCCGTCGCCGGCGGAGGCCTCGAATGAGGATCTAGTGGTGCCCAAATAAGCAGCTCCCCAATCCAAGCAGCAGCTCCTCCTTCCCGAGCCGCAACCGGCAATCGAAGCAAGCAAGCGGCTCCACCCCGGAATCAGAAACAGGCTCTGTTTCAAATTCAGTCTCCGAGCTTCCATTGGTGGCGGGAACCGCCAATCCTCGGAGGAGACGCACAACAACAACTATAGACATCAGTGGCGGAGCTTGGGCTAAAATCATGGGGGGGCATTGGCTAGGAGGGGCAAACAAAATCACAATATGCTGATTTTTAGTGAAAAGATGGGTCAAATACACAGGTATATATGCAATTTTTTCTTTGAGCTGGGGGGGCCACCGCCAAGGTTGGCCCCCATGAAGCTCCGCCACTGATAGACATCAGTTTTCAGAAGAAGATTGACCAGCAATGGCGAGGACCAGTCGCCGGCGACAGGCTGCCAAATTGATGGCCAAATCATCGATCAGGGCCGAATCCTCCCTCGACAAGCTTGTGAGTTGGTCCTCCAAATCCTTTTTCGTATAACATTTCACGCAAAAAAAAAAACTATTTCTCACAAACAGTAAAAAGTAGGAACCATAATCAGTATAATAGATTGTCATCAGCAGATCTACGAGGGAGCCATGGGGATTGTCATGAAGTTGCCGCTAGAGGAGGAGAGTTTCATCTAGTGGAACCACGCCTGACAAGACCGAGTTTCTGAAGTAGTAAAAGCACTCAACATGTTTATTAAAGAACGTAGAAAAAAAACAATCCAATGTTGTTCTTCAGTAGACTCAGTTAATCTCACTTAATTTCAATCTAGATAACCTTAGTATGGAACACAGGTTCAGAAAAAAATCTGATCGGGCGGCAATGGTCCTTAGTTCTCTCATTTCTATGGGTGTGTGTGTCGAGATGTCTGCCTCTCAATCTGTTCCTGGCGCCGAGTTTACCCGGTGGTGTTGGATGCGGGGCTCGCGAGGTGGCTCGAGGATGAGGACGGGCAGGTGAGGGGATCGTGGTTCATAGACTCGGCTTTAGCTTTCGGCTTATACCATCATGTAACAATGTGACCTGTCTAGAGTCTAGACCAGTTTGGCACGGTAGGAAAATTATCAATTTTGTTCAAGATTATAACCACTGCTCTCACCAACTACACTGGCTCATGCATAAGTACACAACAACACACAGATGAACAAGCCAGTAAGCTGTTGGACTGATTCTAGCCAACGGCTAGACCTGTAGGGGCTGCTTTCAGAAAAGGGAAACCACACATGAAAAAGTAAATAGCCGATAGCTCTTCATATGATTATTTTCTTCCTCAGATATTTCAAGATTTGGCCACCTTCTGAAATTAAAAAAACAAAGTCCTCCGAGTAGCAACTTGGAACAGATTTATTGCAAAACAAAATATTATACAGCCCGATACAACGTCACATAAGTAGTATGCCAACAATACGCACTACAAGAGACCATACACTCATACAGGGAATACAGATAGCCATAGTTCACATCGGTGAGTCCTGATCTATAGTTGGTAGATAGAACTCATGAAAGATCAGAAACTTCAGACGGTTTTACACCTTCAGCAAGAACTTGAAGATACCTTGGAACAGGCGGCATTTCAACATTAACCAACCCTTCTAGGATCTGAACAATTTCCCCCATCGTTGGCCTGGAGCTCTCACTGTCTTGCACACACCAACAGGCAACCATGCATGCCCTTTCAAGCTCCCTTAGGTCCACATCACTGACAAGTTCAGAATCAATCAATGTTTGCACATCTCCTTCCACTAGCTTCCTCACTACCAACATAGGAAAAAATGTATATCTACTTGTGGGAGTATGCACATTGTTCCTCTTGCCAGATATAATCTCAAAAAGCATCATTCCATAGCTGAAAACATCAGCCTTTGTTGTGATAGCCTCACCACTTATCCACTCAGGTGCAAGATAGCCTATGGTGCCTCTCATTGATGTTAAAACCCTACTAAAATCTCGGCCAAGGAGCTTTGCCAATCCAAAGTCTGCCACCTTTGGAATTAGTGATTCACCCAATAATATATTTTCTGGCTTGATATCACAATGTATGATGCAATCCCTGCACTCCTCGTGCAGGTAAGTTAATCCCCGTGCAACTCCGGTCGCGATTTGGTATCTTGTGCTCCAACTTAAAGGCGCACCGCTGCTCCTAAACAGATGATGATCCAATGAACCATTGGGCATATACTCATAGACAAGCAACCGCTTCGTTCCTTCAGAACAAAAACCAAGTAGTTGAATCAAGTTGACATGCTGAATTGTTCCAATAGTACTCACTTCAGCCCGGAATTGCTTCTCCCCTTGACGGAGGCCCTCCAGCTTCTTCACCGCCATTATAGTTGCGTCTGGTAGAACTCCTTTGAACACAGAGCCAAAAGCTCCCACGCCCAATATCTCAGAGAAATTTTTGGTAAGGAACTGCAGATCATTGTATTTAAAGCTGATCAGAGATCCCTTAGCAAGATTCATACTATTAATTCTTCTCATCCTGCGGAGAAGGAAATATAAAGCGATCACTGCACAACCAAGAGCAGCAACTCCACCAACGGCAACTCCAGCAATCCACCGTCTCTTGGTTCTTGAATCTGGTAACTCAGAGGCTCCCACCCTTATATGAATGTTATCCGGAGAACCGTCAATGGTGTCTTGCAAATTCAGAAGTTCCACATACCAAAGTGAGCATGTGCCGTTATAAGAGTAGGCGGTACATGAACAATTGTTCAGGCAAGCTGATTGGCAGTTCTGATTGCTGGTACCCTCAATACTAGTGTATGCTTTGTCAGGCAGTTTCACACTATTGATTGTATAGAACCTATCCTGCTTTTCTTTCTCCAAGCCCTTGCTGCTACACTGCAATTGGACATTTCTCCTACAACCTGCGGTTGGATCACCCAGATTCCAACTAGTTGGATCACGCTCACTGAAGCCCTTGAGGCAGCTACACGATGATGACAGGGCACTCCCACTGCACTTGCTGTAAGCTCCACAAAATCCATACACATCGCAGTTGGCTTTTGGTTGTGAAAAATAGACCACCCAGGCCTGTGCAGCCTCCACCCATACAGAAGACTGAGTTTGACCCGACACGCTAATGACATGCCTTGATAATATTCTGTCATCGGTGACATTGTAGGTGAAGTATGTTTCCTGCTCATTGTCAACAAACTGATAAGTGTATGGGGTGTTGGGGTAGGTATTTGCACGCGACAACTCCGGCATGTTAGGAAATGAGCTGCCGGTCCAGTTGCCAGTTTCCCAGTACACCATGGAGCTATTCCATAGGATGATGTATTGCTTTGAGCCATTTGGGTCCATCTCCACGGTGAACATTCCTGGTGCTGGATCACCATTGTTTTTCCAAGAAATGATCCGGTTGGACACACCAGTCACCTTGTTAAAACTGAGCTTATTACCTGGGAGCCATGTGTCTGTCATATCATCGAAACTTTGCCAGACCACATGGGAGCTGTTGGACTTGTGTCTAACCACTAGGTTCCCTGTGTCGAGGAGCACGGCAATGGTGGAGTTAAAAGCTTCATTGGTTGAATTGCTTGACCAGACAATCGATTTGGACTGACGGAGGACAATATTTCCGTCGGCAGAGATCGTCAGGCTTGATGAGGCTGGATCAGATATTGGTTTCTCCCTGTTGGCTACCCATACAATAGTTTGCACCGGGATTTTGTTGTACCAAATACCCACGTACCACCTGCCTCCAGATCCTTCAGCTATCCATGTATAAAAAGATCAGCGAAGTCAGTATAATTGATTGATCCACACAGAAATACATATAATTATAAATGAAAAAATGGAGAACATGTGGTTTTAAGTCCTCATATAAATATGATGATGTTTCAAACTGCAGTATTACTGGCAATACAAGATTGTTTCAGAACACACACACACAGATAGTGCCTCTATTATTCATAAGAGGCACTTCCAAAATACTATAATACTCTCGTTCCGTTACGAGTGTGCAATATAGGTACTTCACCATGCCTGCTCCCAACCCACCACCGCTCCACCGGCCCATACCGGCGACGCTCGCTCCGGCGTCGTCGGCCACACCTCACTCCCTTCCCGCTGCCCTCCTGGCCGGCCTCCACCGCCCGTCCCAGCAGCTCCTCTGGGAGTTCCCTGCTTCGCAGGCCTCGTCCCCGGTGCTCCCAGGTGTGCCCGATCCAGATCTGAACTTCGACACGCCTCCGCCTCCTTCCCCGGGTCGACCGCGTCTCCCTGCTGATGAGGTGCAGGTGGTGCTGGAAACCCCTCCCGGCCTGCTCGCCAACGCTGCTTCCCCACCTACCGGCTTCAATGCGGCTGGGGCTGCCCGTACCGCCATCTCGTCGGACGCCAGGGATCTTAATGGAGGCTCTGCCGCGGGATGGCTCGCTTGCTTTCGGCCTGCGCCAGTGCAGGATGCCGCTGAGCAATCAAGGCCGCGCGGCGCGGCGGCCGCGGGGCTCGAGGTTGAGAAGACCGCGCCATGGGTTGAGGTCAAATCACGGTGGCCACGCTCGCCGGCCAAGCCAGCTGGGGCATTCACTGCGCGCGCTCCTCCCCCTGCGTGGATAAAGGGGCTCTGCTTCCACTGCCTTGGCCACCGACACCGGGCCGTCGACTGCCGAAACCCCGTCACCTGCAGGCGCTGCTTTCGCTCGGGCCACTGGGCGCGCGACTGCTTCCACGCCCCGCGCCCTCATCTGCGTCCCGGCGCACCTAGGAAGTGCACAACACCACCCCCTCCGCCGCCTTGGATCCTGCAGAAGGCCGACCAGTCCCCGTCCCCGCCGGCTGCGACGGCCTCCGCTGCTGCGACCTCGGCCTGGGCTGGCGACCACTCCGTCCGCCCGGAGGTGTCCGCCACCATCCACAACACCCCCGCCATGCAGCTGGAGATGGCCCTCCTGGAGTCCAACGCCGTCGTCGCCTAGTTCGACCGGGACCGCCAAGTCTCCACCAACGAGATGGCCGCGTTCCTCGCTGACAGGCTCGGGGCGCTGCAACCTGACGTGGTCGTCGTCCTCCACCACCCTGAGAAGTATCTCGTGTGGTTCATCCACAAGCATCACGCCGAGCTGGCCGCCTCCCGTCGTGTGTTGCCGTTTGGGGACACCAAGCTACAACTGCGGGCGTGGCGGCTTGAGGCACACGCGGAGCACGTCGACCTCGCCCAACACGTTCGCCTATGCCTCGAGGGCCTCCCCCTCTATGCCTGGGATGAGCTCGCCGTCGCCAACGCTATCGGCTCCGGTTCTCCCTCGACTACATCGAACCCGCGTCCAAGTTGAAGACGGACACCCAGGTCCTGGGCCTCTGGGCATGGACGCCCTGCCTTAGCAAGGTCCCGCGAGTGAGCTGGGTCACCCTTCCCGCTCGCAACGGGGGTGCTCCGATCTATGGCAGGAAAGGACTCGAGCATCGGGTCCTCGTACACCTCGACATCCATGAGGATCCCTCCTCGGGCAGGCTGGTCTCCAAGCCATTCACGTGGCGCTACAACATCGTGGATGGCGAGGCCAAAGCTCGCGACAGGCGTGAGCGCGTTTCCCGTCCCGTGCGTCAGGATCGGCGCGACCGAGATGAAGATGGTGACCGCGGTCGTCGCCGCGACGGGCGCGACGCGTCCAGGGGAGGTCAAGACAGCGGTGCACGTCCCCACAGGAGCCTTTCCCGTGCACCTCGTGACGATCAGCGACATGGCCAAGACAGGGGAAGCAGGGTTGACCACCGCGGCAACCGCGACGGCCGTAGGCGTGCTGCATCGCCGGCACCCCTGCCGGCCGGCGCCCCTATCCTCTTGGGCTCTGGCACCTACTGCGACCCCGAGCTAGCGCCCTGGAGATGGGTCGAGCCCCTCCGGCCATGGCTCTGGCTGCTCCTGTGGAGGCTCGTGGTCGCAGCCCGTCTAGGCACGCGCGCCCTGGCAGTGCCAGGCAGGACTCAAGGGACGCCTGCACTCCTCCGGCTTCGCCGCCCCTCTCCCCCACGTCCGTGCTCCGCTCACCACCCCCCTCCAAGCGTGACGAGGCTAGGGCTGCTACAGAGGCCATTTAAGAGAGGAGTCCAGCACTCATTGAGCTTTGCTCGCCGGTCTCCATGTTGAGCCCCCTCCTCCATGTTTCGCCAGTACGCCCTCCCGGCTTTGAGGCATCTCCTACACCACCCCTCCTCAGCAGTGGCCCCCTGCAGCGAACCCCGACCTCTCCACGGGCTCGTAAACGTGCAGATGATGATGTGTTGCCGGCGGGGCTTGCTGAACTGCTTGTGCCAAGCCTGGGGGTGGCTCTCCCTGAGTCGTTGTTCTGTGCTCGCCAGCCTGCGCTGTTGATGTGTGCTCCGGATCTCCCTCCTTCCCCTGCTTCAACACCACCCAGGAAGCCGACAGCCTGCCGAAAAACTCTCGCTGGCGTGAAGATCTCCAAGGTGGGTGGCCTCTCCCTGCAGAGGATCAGGCGCCCGGTTGTCCTCGCAGCAACGACGTCGGCGGCACAGGCGGCTGAGCAGTTTATTGGCCGCAGCCTGGGCATCATCAAGAACGGGCAGGACGTCACCACTGCCACCCTGGATGCCTTTGCTGTAAAGTTCAAAGAGCAGCTTCCTCCTGATGTAATTGTGGCCATGAGAGAGTTCTTTGAGCTAGACAATGGGGTTGTTACAGCGGTGGAAGATGCTCTGATCGAGCATGGTGGAGCGGGGGTCCTCGACGCTGTGGGAGCAGATGTTGCCGCGGGCTCGCTGGATGTGAACGCCTGAGGTTTAGATCATGTAGTAGCTGCTGCTGGGTGCGTTGTTCCTCATGTTAGTGCAACATCTGTTGTTTTGTAAGGGTCTGTTCCAGTTCAAGGGCAATAGCTCTGTTTATGGAAGAACTACAACTCTGTACGTGGTTTGTACCAGTTCAAGGGCAATAGCTCATGTTAGTGCAACTCTGTACGTGGTTTTGGCGGCCTTCCATTTGGCCTTGTGCTAGTCCATGCTTCCATCTTGTTCATGCATGTGTGCGCCCCCATCATGGGCTTCATCCAAACCTCCAGGGCCACCTTACTTTCCAATGACAGTACAACCGATAAACACAATTAGCTGGAATGTGCGGGGGCTTAATTGCCCAGACCGAAGAGCTACTGTTAAAGCAACGCTTGCCGACTCCTCCTGCCAGCTTGTCTGTCTTTAGGAGACTAAGTTGAATGTTGTCGACAAATTCATCGTTGCGTCACTTGGGGGAAACAGACTGGGTGGCTTTGCCCAGCGTCCGGCGAACGGAACTAGGGGCGGTATCCTATTGCTATGGGATGAGAATCTACTTGATGCTTCCGACTTTGTCACCTCTGCATACTGTATTTCTGCCACGTTCTGTATACGTGCTTCTGGCTCCTGCTTCAAGCTCACTTCGGTCTATGGCCCCACTGATTCCTCGTGCAAAGACGCTTTTTTTGCGGAGTTGCTCAACCACAAACCACCTACGGATGTGGCTTGGTTGGTTGCCGGGGACTTTAACCAAATTTACCGAGCCAGGGATAAGAACAAGAGGAACGTCAACACGAGCAGAATTAACCGCTTCCGCTCGACGCTTCATTCCTGTGAACTCAAGGAAATCCACCTCCAGAACAGACGCTTCACTTGGAGCAACGAACGCGCCAATCCCACCTTGTGCAAGCTTGATTCCTTCTTCTGCAATGCCGAGTGGGACACCACTCACAACAATCACTTGCTACATGCCCTGTCATCTTCCCTCTCTGACCATTGCCCTCTGTTGCTCGCCGACGACAAGGGCCCTAGGCGCCCGCGTACATTCAGATTTGAGAATTTTTGGGTATCACTGCCCGGATTTCACGAGGTCGTTCTTGATGCTTGGGCGGAGAGGGTGAGTCATTCTGAACCGTACCAGGTCCTCCACCATAAGCTCAAAAAAACGGCGCTCCGCCTTGCTCAGTGGAGCAAGCGTATCTTCTCCAAGGCCAAGGTGCAGCTCCATGCAGCCAACATCATCATCCTTCCGCCTGGACATTGCGCAAGAGGAGCGACTGCTATCCCCGGAGGAGCTTGACCTACGCTCTAGGCTTAAGAGGCGCGTGATCAGTCTTGCGGTTCTAGAGAGGGCAAGAAAGAGCCAATGCGCTAGGATTGCGAACCTGAAGGATGGGGATGCTAACACAAAATTTTTCCACCGCCGCATCAACGCTAGGAGAAGGAAAAATCACATCCATAGGATAAAAAACGCACAAGGCTGGGTCACCGACCATAAGCAAAAAGAGGACATCATCCATAACCACTTTGCCGAGGTCATGGGCAGAGCAAGCACGAGCTCTGTTGACCTTAATTGGGATGAGCTTAATATCCAGTCGCATGACTTGGATGATCTCGGTGATCCCATCACCGAGGATGAGGTTTTGGCGGCCATAAAAGCAATGCCGGGGGACAAGGCTCCCGGGCCGGATGGCTTCACGGGCATCTTCTTCAAACGTTGTTGGGAAATTATTAAGCATGATCTCATGCGGGTCATCCAGAGCTTTGACTCGCTCCACACATCCCACTTGCAATGGCTCAACTCTGCCAATGTGGTGCTTTTGCCCAAGAAGGAGGGGGCGGAGGGCGTCTCTGACTATAGGCCTATTAGTCTTGTCCATGCTGTGGCCAAGATTATCGCCAAGATTCTTTCCCTGCGGCTTGCCCCTCACATGGACGTTCTCGTCTCCAATGCCCAAAGTGCTTTCATAAAGAAGAGGAGTATCCATGACAACTTCATGTATGTGCGCAATTTTGCGAGACGGTTGCACAAGCGCAAGACTTCAGCCCTCCTCTTCAAGCTTGACATTAGAAAAGCTTTCGACTCGGTCAAATGGGAATACATCCTAGACTTATTACAACGCAAGGGGTTCCCTTGCAAATTCCGGAATTGGATCGCCGCTCTACTGTCATCTTCCTCTTCGTGCGTTCTCCTCAATGGGCTTCCGGGCCCCCTGATCAAGCACGGCCGCGGGTTTCGTCAAGGGGACCCAATTTCACCTCTACTGTTCGTCCTTGCAATTGACCCCCTTCAACATATCCTCGACATCGCAACTCACAAGGGCATCATCCATAGGATACGCGGCCGCGGCGTCATGATGAGAACCTCCCTCTATGCGGACGACGCGGCCATCTTCATGGCCCCAATCAAGCAGGACATTGATAACCTCTCAGTCATCCTAAGGGGTTTCGGCGAGGTGACAGGACTCTGCACCAACTTCCGCAAGAGCTCGGTTGTGCCCATTCGATGCAGCCACCTTCCTCTGGAGCATATTCTGAGTAGCATTCCGGCGACCCGCGCCGCTTTCCCAATCAAATATTTGGGCCTCCCGCTCTCAGTTCGACAACTTCGGAAGGTCGACTTCCAGTATCTTGAAGACAAGGCGGCCGGAAAATTAGTAACTTGGGAGGGACAAAGCATCACAACTATTGGGCGCACTACCCTTGTCAGATCGGTCATCACCTCTCAAGCGGTATTCTCCATCACATCTCTCATTGTGCCACAGGGCACACTTCATAATATCAACAAGATTGAGAGGGCCTTCCTCTGGTCAGGGTCGGACAAGACGACCGGCGCAAAATGTAAGGTCAATTGGGACATGGTCTGCAGGCCTACGATCTATGGAGGCCTGGGCATCCTCAACACCGACAAGTTTGCTCGGGCCTTGCGACTAAGGTGGCCATGGTACGAATGGAAGGAGCCTACCAAGCTTTGGGTTGGCTTGGGCAACCTGCGCACCGACGAAGATATGGATTTCTTCTATGCCTCCACCACAATCATCGTTGGCAATGGTGCAAAAACACCGTTCTGGGACTCCCCGTGGTTGCTTGGTCGCAAGCCCAAGGATATTGCCCCTCTTATTTTTCAAGCCTCAAAAAAGGAAGAGATCGACGCTTCGTCAGGCCCTTCGAGGGAACGCTTGGATGACCCACATCAAGCATGACACTATTGTCTCCGCCGCACACATCCGGGAACTTTTCTCGCTTTGGGCACTTGTGCATGACTTCCATCTTGACGATCACGTTGAGGACGACATTGTTTGGAAACATGCTGATGATGGGCAGTACTCGGCGGCCACAGCATATAAGGCGCAATTCCTTGGCCTGACGCACTCGCCCATTCACCACATGGTTTGGAGAGCTTGGGCCCCCCCTAAGGTTAAATTCTTCGCCTGGTTGACCTTGCAAGACCGGAACTGGACCGCCGACCGGTTGGTGCGGCGTGGTTGGGATAACTGTGGGCTTTGCCCTCTTTGCAAACGTGAGCAAGAATCGGGCATCCACCTCTTGGTCAAGTGCCGCTTCTCCATTAGGCTCTGGCGATCGGTCATTGACAAGTTTGGTCTTGTGCACATGGACACCTCCAATTGGCACCTTGAGGATTCCCTCATGCAATGGTGGGATAAAAGGACCGACATGCGAAACCCCAATAGACGAGCGATGGCCTCCCTCACCATGCTCGTCTCTTGGACTATTTGGAACAAGAGAAACGCGCGGGTGTTTCGTAACAAGAGCGCGCCGCCGCCTATCCTGCTCCAAAATATCGTGCTTGAGGCAAAATTATGGGTTACGGCAGGTGCTAAGAAACTAGGGTGGTTTGTTGTACGAGAGTAATTGCCATGCCGTGTTGCAAGGGCGCTTGTAAAAACTCTAAACTCTATTCTCCTCTTATTTAATGGATGAGGCAAATTTTTTGCCTCCGTTTCGAAAAAAAATACTATATTTTTTGCTAGTATCTAGAATTAATTCCCTGGTATCTCCTAAGTCCTAACACGTCGATAGTAAGTCTTGTTAAATTATAGGAGCTTGCATATATTTCCGTTACTATTATTTTCTAAATGATGCTAGTCAACTCCACATTTCCTAAGACATAGAAAATCTGCCCAGAAGCTCCCACCAAAGATTGATTGGAACCAGTTCATCAAGGTTGAAGTCCTAGATTTAGCACTAGTGCTCACATTTTTCTATATTTATTTTAGTATTTTCAGTTATGTTCGTTCAATGGAGGAGACGTTCCCGTCGATGAGGCGTCTATGATAATTTCGTCGATCTCAAGAAGTTCTGCCGGCTCAATATCTCAAAAGTGCTCATAGGGTAGAATGTACGTGTGTGCGTTTATAGAGGTGTGTATGTAGAGTCATGTATGTAAGTACTTGTGATTGTACTGTGTTAGAAAAAGCCACTTCCAGTCACACGACCAGAAAAGACTCATCCAAAGACCACAATAAAAAAAATATTTTGTTGTTTCCCCCACATGCCAAACCAACTAGTAGGTAAGTAATTTTTACAACTTCAAAATAATTGCATGTAAAAATAAAGGGACTGCCTATATACCATGTCAACTGGAAATGAAATTAGGGCCGGTCGAATCGTTTTCAGCTTTCTGATGTAGATCCAACGGCCGAGACACCTTCTTCTACCTCTCCACCGCTCTCATGTTCATCTTCTGCCCCTGATCGAGCCGCCAACTGCCACCGATCGACCTAACCACCTGCCGCCTACAGCTAGCAGCGCTCCCGCGACTGGCTCGCCGCCCCGCCCTCCCCTCAGCCGCAGCCCACCGTTGTGCTGGCGCTGCCCCCGGCTATCCCTCTAACCCCAGCGATGATCGATTTTTTCTGGCGACTTGCACCACCCCCACACCCATAAGATAGATAATGGGATGGCCTTCTCGCTCACCACCCCCCACACCCCTAAGATAGATAATGAGGTAGCCTTCTCTGGTAAGCTCTTTCTTTCCTTCCACTCTACCTTCCTTAACGTGAAAATCGACTTATCCAAATTCCAAATTCAACCAACTTACCTATAGCTATTGCGAAAAATAAAATCTATGCAACCCAAAAACATAAGGGGCACAAGCACAACGAAACGCTAGCAAACCCCGCAAAAAAACCCTGAAGCGCTAGCAAACATAAGCACGACTGGGACAGTGTACACGGCGACTAACACTATTCAGGAGGAGGGAGGGACGTACGATTGTGGATGTTACCTTGAGGCTGGAAGAACCCGAGCGCGAATTTGCCGCGCTGCGAGATCAACTTCTGGTCCCCGGAGAGCGGCCGGCTCGCCGTGATCGTGTCGGTGGCATTCGAGGACGACCCATGTGACAGGGCCAGCAGTGCCGCGACGACGAGCAAGTGCAGGAGGAGGGAGCAGGAAGGAGGAAACCAGCTCGCCATGGACTCAAATCGATCGATGCTGTACTATGATGGACCGATCAGCCGCCTAGCGGTCGCTATATATGGTTCGTTAGTCTTCACACGCGCATACCGGCACCACACCTGGTCCATGTTTAGTCTCGACACGCGCATACCGGCACGACAACTGATCCGGGCACTGTGCCAATTTTTTTAACATCAATAGAGACGCAAGCACTCATACATACGTCCATGCACTCATCTTAATAAACGCACACACACCATGTCTCTATGAGCATTTCCGAGAGACCGAGCCGGCATGTCATATTGAAATTTACGAAGTCACCGTAGGCGCCTCGTCGTTGACGGAAACATCTCCTCCCATTGAAAATGCATCGCCGGAATTTCTGAAATAAATTTAGGAATAATGCAAGTATCAGGATTTGAACCCTGGTGGGCTGAGGATACCACTGTCCCTCTAACCATACAACCACAGGTTGGTTCGCTCACTGTGCCAAATTGATTGGTGATTTTTGGAGATTTTATTGATTCAAAATATAGCATCAAGATGGTGCAAATATAATGAGCACACATCCAAACTTTATACGACTATTAGAATGGACACAGCCAACAACGATATACACATCCCTGTTTAAGAATTCGTCCGATTAACCAATTAACTTGCCGATTAATCCCTACTCGTAGGATCACCGAGTAGCCGATAAATCATCCGAATAATTGATTAAATGGCCGATTAACTTGCCGATTAGCCTATTAATCCCCTACTCGCCAGCCAACCGAGTAGCTACCAGTTAACGATTTTCTCAACAATGGTACACATACCCCTATGCAAACATCAATATATTCGCAAGAAAAAACATCAATATACACATAAAATATCACGCTGACAAAGGGCAAAATTATACAAGATCGAAACTCTGCCTTCACGAAAGAAAAGGAAGAGGGGGGGGGGGGGGGAGGGGGAATTGAGCATCAAAACAACAATCGATGAACTATAACAACGACCATCGGCCCACCATTTGACATTACAGAGACAACAAGAAAGATTCTTCAGCAACTATGTCTTTAGAAAGGGAGCAATGCTCAAGCATCATTGTCTTCAGATGTAACCACCAATGGTTAAATCTCGAATTTTCACCTTAAAGATAAAGGCTGAGCAACTACAAGCAATGTCTTAAGAAAATTAACGGCAAAAAAAGAACATTGCCATGGTCAAATATAAGGGCATGTCCAATGCGGGGCGCTTAGGAAGACGCCAGGATTACTTTCCTATCAATCTCCCGGTCGATTGGCAGTTAAGGCAATTAAATCCTGGAATCGGACGCCGCGGGGCGCAAAGATGTGCGCTGGGCGCTTCCTTCCTTTTTACCCCGCATGAGACGCGTAGATAGTTTAATTGCCGTGGAATTAGTGCCCAAGATTAGCGCCTGCCGTCGGAGAGTAGCATTCTTAGGCTGGTCACAATGGGAAGGAATTTAGGAGTAACATCACACACTCCAATACAACTTTGCTTATGTGTCACATATTTAATGAAGAGAAAGGTGCTTGTGGTAACTAGCTAAGTTACCGGAATATCACACACTCCAAGAAACAATGAGTCTATAACCTAATAAATACATTGTTGCATGACACTATATAGATGTTCCTACCCACTGTGGAGGTAGTAACATAGTCTAGAGAAGTGTGTAAGTTACTAGACTATGTTCTTGCCCAATGTGACCAGTCTTAGATTTTTTATTTAATACTCTCTCCATTTCACAATATAGTGCTTCCTCTATCTCCGTGCTTCAAATTTGACCGTAAATTTAACTACCAAGACCGATTGCGGCGGGAGCAAAAATTATATTAGTGAATTCGTATTCGAAAGAAGTTTTCAATTATATAATTTTTTCTCCCGCCGCAGTTGGTCTCGTTTGTTAAATTTATGGTCAAAATTGAACTTCGGAAAGCGCGGGCGCACTATATTTTAGAATGGAGGGAGTAATATTAATTTTTCCCTCCATAAGCGCCCGGTCAGGCGGCTGGCATTGTAGATGCCCTAACCAGTTAAGGTCAGATCTACCATCAACAAAAAAAATTAAGTTAGACTGAAGGCTTTCACTCGAGACCAGATACTTGGAAAGCACCACCAAATCAAAGTCATCAAGTAACGTCGCTATTACTTTTTCCAATCCCAATGCATAGCACAGTCTTAACTTAAGATGACCGCACAAGCAGCTAGTCAAGCCGCTGATGACGATGTTACAGTGTATGCCCGATGAATATTGACCAGCTCATGCTCAGCTGATTTGTGCGATGTGACGATTCTGGCTCGCCTGCGGTCGTTGGTCATAGTTATCGTCTTCACCGTGGCGCCGTGTGGTTGGAGCCGTTGCCGAACGTCAATAGACCGCAGAGTCGATCGTGACCGCCAATTCCGCCGTGCGTTTGAGACGGTGTGGACCATCGTGCTGGTTCTATCACTCTTGGTGGGCTGGAAATGTAATGCTTTATTTTCACCCACGCACTTATCACCCTGGACTGTCGTCAAATTTTCCGCGTAAGGATTATTAGAGCAGCACGTTAATTAAAGCAGATTAGTGATCCTGTCGAAAATTTAGTCACAGTAATTTGAACTTATTTGAGGTCAAATAAGATTAGTAGAGGAATTCTTTTGCTTAACGACGTAGTCTGAAACATATTGAATGTTTTTTTTTCCGAAAAGGGTGGAATGTTACTTCATTCTAACACAATACGAAAATGCAATGGAAATAATATGAACAATCTGAATTCTGTAATGTAATGCTTTATTTTCTTACTCCCTCCGTTTTTATTTACTCTGCATATTAGATTTGAGAGAAGTCAAACTTCGTAAAGTTTGACCAAGTTTATAGAAAACAACAAAAACATTTACCATAACAAATGTATATGATGTAAAAGTACATTCAACAATGAATCTAGTGGTATTGATTTGTTATTGCATATGTTAATATTTTTGTTTATAAACTTTGTCAAAGTTTACAAAGCTTGACTTTGACCAAAGTTAATACGCAGATTAAATGAAAACACAGGGAGTACTAGCTAATTGCCCGTGGTTAACACGGGTATACATATTCTGATGGTTCAACATCAATTATGTTTAACATATACTCCCTCCATAAAAAAATAGTTGACTCAAATTTGTCCAGATACCACTAGTAGAAAAAGGATCAAACGTGAAGCACATTAGTGCCGGTTTGAATTTGAGCCGGCACTAATGTGTACATTAGTGCCGGTTCCAACGGCTAGCCGGGCCGCTCTCATTAGTACCGGTTCGTGACGAACCTTTAGCACCGGTTTGTGCCACGAACCGGTACTAAAGTGAGTGGTGGCAGGATGTTGTCAATCCGGGGCCCCTCCACCACCTTTAGTACCGGGCCATATCACGAACCGTTACTAAAGGTCGTCCTACATAGACCCTTCGTCCACCCGAGCTCGCTATGTTCTTCCCCTTTCCCCTCTCCTCTCTGTTCTTTTCCCTCTTCCTCTCAAGCTCATCACACATTTTGCCCAAAATTTGTCAAGATTTGAAGGCCCCCATCCATTCAAATGATCACAAAGGTTAGCAACTTTTTCCTTTCATCTCTCATTGTTAGATTAGCTCGTGCAATGCTTTATATAGTGATTGATTTTTGAGTTTAGTAATTTGGGAGGAATTATATATATGTGCTAGTATTTGATTTATATGCAATTTGAGGTAAAAAATAATACTTAGTTTGCATATGTAGGTGTGGTTTACTTAGTACCTTCTAAATCTCCGTCGTAACCACCGTCGATCGCTCGCAACGTCCCGTCGCCGGCACCACCTTGTGGTGAGCCTCTTGTTCATGAAGTTTTATATAAAAAATTGATGTTTGTGTGATTTGGATATATAGTTACTCGTATAATTATCTTACCCATACGTTGTTTGTTATACATAGTGCCATGGTTTTGATATCCGTCCCCGTCGGCCCTCGTCCGGGTTATGATTCGGATGTGGTATATTCTCTTTTAAAACTATTCATTGCATTTCGTGTTTATGACAAATTATGCCCATCAAGTTGACATAGATATTTGTATGTAGGAGGTAGTTGAACCGGAAATTCCAACCGACCCTATTGTCGAGAGGTTAAATTTAGTTGAAAGAGAAAACGAGGATTTGAAGGAAAAATTGAAAAGAATTGAGGGGGAGAAGATGGAATTGGAGTTGCATGTTGCCGATGTCGTCGATGATCACAAGATTAAGATGGAGAAAATGCGCTTGAAGATTAGAAAGATTAGAAAATATGCCATTCATAGTGAGGCTTGGTATCATTATGCTGTTGGATCAATTGTTACCTTAGTTGCGATCTTGATCGCATTTGTTGTTGCATTTAAATTCTTTAGCTAGAGAGTTATTTGTTTGTTGCATTTAAGTGTTGTATGATCTTTATGTATGAACTTTATGTATTGTATTAATTTGATGTTTTCGGTGCTGTGTATTGAAGATGAGCCGGCAATGGATGTACGATGACCGATGCTCTCCCGAGTTCATTAATGGCGTGCGTACTTTTCTGCTTGCGGCTGAGGCAAACAAGCGAGCGGATGGTTTTATGCCTTGTCCATGTGCTGGCTGTAAGAATGGTCACAATTACTCTACGTCAAGAACCATTCACGTCCACCTGTTTGAGTCCGGTTTCATGCCCCACTATAATGTTTGGACCAAGCATGGAGAAAGAGGGGTTATGATGGAAGACAATGAAGAAGAAGAGGACGACGACAGCTATCCTGGCCATGGGTTCCCTGAATACGATGATACAACAATGAGGGAAGAAGCTGAGCCGGTAATGCGGGAAGAAGCTGAGCCGGCAATGCGGGAAGAAGCTGAAGAAGAGGCATCGGATGAGCCCGTTGATGATCTAGGTCGGGCCATTGCCGATGCAAAGAGAAACTGCGCAAGTGATTTGGAGAAGAAGAAGTTGCAGCGCATGTTAGAGGATCACAAAAAATTGTTGTACCCGAATTGCGTAGGTGACAAGAAAAAGCTGGGCACCACACTGGAATTGCTGCAATGGAAGGCAGAGAATGGTGTATCTGACAAGGGATTTGGAAAGTTGCTGGTAATGATAAAGGATATGCTTCCAAAGGACAACGAATTGCCCGAGAGTACGTACGAAGCAAAGAAGGTTGTCTGCCCTCTAGGGTTAGAGGTGCAGAAGATACATGCATGCCCTAATGATTGCATCCTCTACCGCGGTGAGTACGAGGATTTGAACGCTTGCCCGGTATGCGGTGCATTGCGCTATAAGATCAGCCGCGATGACCCTGGTGATGTCGAGGGCGAGCGCCCCAGGAAGAAGATTCCTGCCAAGGTGATGTGGTATGCTCCTATAATACCACGGTTGAAACGTTTGTTCCAAAACAAAGAGCATGCCAAGGCGATGCGATGGCACAGAGAAGACCGTAAGAAAGACGGAAAGTTGAGAGTACCCGCTGACGGGTCGCAGTGGAGAAAAATCGAAAGAAAGTACGGGAAGGAGTTTGCAGATGACGCAAGGAACGTATGGTTTGGTCTAAGCGCAGATGGCATTAATCCTTTTGGGGAGCAGAGCAGCAACCATAGCACCTGGCCTGTGACTCTATGTTTGTATAACCTTCCTCCTTGGTTGTGCATGAAGCGGAAGTTCATTATGATGCCAGTGCTCATCCAAGGCCCTAAGCAACCCGGCAACGACATTGATGTGTACCTAAGGCCATTAGTTGAAGAACTCTTACAACTGTGGAATGGAACAGGTGTACGTGCGTGGGATGAGCACATGGGGGAAGAATTTGACCTAAAGGCGTTGCTGTTCGTGACCATCAATGATTGGCCTGCTCTCAGTAACCTTTCAGGACAGACAAACAAGGGATACCGCGCATGCACGCACTGTTTGGACGATACCGACAGTATATATTTGGCTAATTGTAAGAAGAATGTGTACCTGGGACATCGTCGATTTCTTCCGAGCAGGCATCCCGTAAGAAAGAAAGGCAAGCATTTCAAAGGTGAGGCGGATCACCGGACGAAGCCTCGCCACCGTACTGGTGCTGATGTACATGATATGGTCAAGGATTTGAAGGTGGTCTTTGGAAAGGGTCCTGGTGGACAACCTGTTCCGAATGACGCTGACGGACGCGCACCCATGTGGAAGAAGAAATCTATATTTTGGGACCTGCCCTATTGGAAAGACCTAGAGGTCCGCTCCGCAATCGACGTGATGCACGTGACGAAGAATCTTTGTGTGACCCTGCTTGGCTTCTTGGGCGTGTATGGGAAGACAAAAGATACACCTGAGGCACGGGAGGACCAGCAACGTATGCACGGAAAACACGGCATACATCAGGGTCATGCAAGCTACGCTCTTACCAAAGAAGAGAAGGAAATCTTCTTTGAATGCCTACTCAGTATTAAGGTACCGTCTGGCTTCTCGTCGAATATAAAAGGAATAATAAACATGGCAGAGAAAAAGTTCCAGAACCTAAAGTCTCATGACTGCCACGTGATTAGGACGCAACTGCTTCCGGTTGCATTGAGGGGGCTTCTACCGGAAAACGTTCGATTAGCCATTGTGAAGCTATGTGCATTTCTCAATGCAATCTCTCAGAAGGTAATCGATCCAGAAATCATACCAAGGTTAGAGAATGATTTGGTGCAATGTCTTGTCAGTTTCGAGTTGGTGTTCCCACCATCCTTCTTCAACATCATGATGCACGTCCTAGTTCACCTATGCGAAGAGATTAACATTTTGGGTCTTGTATTTCTACACAATATGTTTCCCTTTGAGAGGTTCATGGGAGTCTTAAAGAAATATGTTCATAACCGTGCTAGGCTAGAAGGAAGCATCTGCAAGGGCCATGAAAATGAGGAGGTCATTGAGTTTTGTATTGACTTTATTCCTGACCTTAAGCCAATTGATGTTCCTGAATCGCGGCATAAGGGCAGACTGGATGGAAAAGGCACGCTAGGAGGGGAACAAATAATATGTATGGACAGACATTCTCTCACTGAAGCACACTACACAGTGAAGGAAATATGCCCTAGAGGCAATAATAAAGTTATTATTTATTTCCTTATTTCATGATAAATGTTTATTATTCATGCTAGAATTGTATTAACCGGAAACATAATACATGTGTGAATACATAGACAAACAAAGTGTCACTAGTATGCCTCTACTTGACTAGCTCGTTAATCAAAGATGGTTATGTTTCCTAACCATAGACATGTGTTGTCATTTGATTAACGGAATCACATCATTAGGAGAATGATGTGATTGACGTGACCCATTCCATTAGCTTAGCACCCGATTGTCTAGTGTGTTGCTATTGCTTTCTTCATGACTTATACATGTTCCTATGACTATGAGATTATGCAACTCCCGTTTGCCGGAGGAAAACTTTGTGTGCTACCAAACGTCACAACATAACTGGGTGATTATAAAGGAGCTCTATAGGTGTCTCCAAAGGCACATGTTGGGTTGGCGTATTTCGAGATTAGGATTTGTCACTCCGATTGTCGGAGAGGTATCTCCGGGCCCTCTCGGTAATGCACATCACATAAGCCTTGCAAGCATTGCAACTAATGAGTTAGTTGCGAGATGATGTATTACGAAACGAGTAAAGAGACTTGCCGGTAACGAGATTGAACTAGGTATTGAGATACCGACGATCGAATCTCGGGCAAGTAACATACCGATGACAAAGGGAACAAAGTATGTTGTTATGCGGTCTGACCGATAAAGATCTTCGTAGAATATGTGGGAGCCAATGTGAGCATCCAGGTTCCGCTATTGGTTATTGACCGGAGACGTGTCTCGGTCATGTCTACATTGTTCTCGAACCCGTAGGGTCCGCACGCTTAAGGTTTCGTTGACAGTTATATTATGAGTTTATGAGTTTTGATGTATCGAAGAAGTTCGGAGTCCTGGATGAGATCGGGGACATGACAAGGAGTCTCGAAATGGTCAATACGTAAAGATCGATATATTGGACGACTATATTCGGACATCGGAAAGGTTCCGAGTGATTCGGGTATTTTTCGGAGTACCGGAGAGTTACGAGAATACGTATTGGGCCTTATTGGGCCATACGGGAAAGAAGGAAAAGGGTCTCAAGGGTGGCCACACCCCTCCCCTTGGTCTGGTCCGAATTGGACTAGGGAGGGGGGCGCCCCCTTCCTTCCTTCTTCTTTTCCCTTCCCTCCTACTCGTACTACTTGGAAGGGCTCCTAGTTCTACTAGGAAAGGGGGAATCCTACTCCCGGTGGGAGTAGGACTCCCCTAGGGCGCGCCATAGAGAGCGCCGGCCCCTCCCCTCCTCCACTCCTTTATATACGTGGCCAGGGGGCACCCCATAGACACACAAGTTGATCCTCGTGATCGTTTTCTTAGCCGTGTGCGGTGCCCCCTCCACCATACCCCTCGATAATATTGTAGCAGTGCTTAGGTGAAGCCCTGGGATGGTAGAACATCAAGATTGTCACCACGCCGTCGTGCTGATGGAACTCTTCCCCGACACTTTGCTGGATCGGAGTCCGGGGATCGTCATCGAGCTGAACGTGTGCTAAAACTCAGAGGTACCGTAGTTTCGGTGCTTGATCGGTCGGGTTGTGAAGACGTATGACTACATCAACCGCGTTGTCATAACGCTTCCGCTGTCGGTCTACGAGGGTACGTAGACAACACTCTCCCCTCTCGTTGCTATGCATCACCATGATCTTGCGTGTGCGTAGGAATTTTTTTGAAATTACTACGTTCCCCAATAGTGGTATCAGAGCCTGGTTTTATGCATTGATGTTGTGCACGAGTAGAACACAAGTGAGTTGTGGGCGATATAAGTCATACTGCTTACCAGCATGTCATACTTTGGTTCGGCGGTATTGCTGGATGAAGCGGCCCGGACCGACATTACGTGTACGCTTACGCGAGACTGGTTCTACCGACGTGCTTTGCACACAGGTGGCTGGCGGCTGTCAGTTTCTCCAACTTTAGTTGAACCGAGTATGGCTACGCCCGGTCCTTGCGAAGGTTAAAACAGCACCAACTTGACAAACTATCGTTGTGGTTTTGATGCGTAGGTAAGATTGGTTCTTGCTTAAGCCCGTAGCAGCCACGTAAAATTGCAACAACAAAGTAGAGGACGTCTAACTTGTTTTTGCAGGGCATGTTGTGATGTGATATGGTCAAGACATGATGCTAAATTTTATTGTATGAGATGATCATGTTTTGTAACCGAGTTATCGGCAACTGGCAGGAGCCATATGGTTGTCGCTTTATTGTATGCAATGCAATTGCGCTGTAATGCTTTACTTTATCACTAAGCGGTAGCGATAGTCGTGGAAGCATAAGATTGGCGAGACGACAACGATGCTACGATGGTGATCAAGGTGTCGCGCCGGTGACGATGGTGATCATGACGGTGCTTCGAAGATGGAGATCACAAGCACAAGATGATGATGGCCATATCATATCACTTATATTGATTGCATGTGATGTTTATCTTTTATGCATCTTATCTTGCTTTGATTGACGGTAGCATTTATAAGATGATCTCTCACTAAATTATCAAGAAGTGTTCTCCCTGAGTATGCACCGTTGCGAAAGTTCTTCGTGCTGAGACACCACGTGATGATCGGGTGTGATAGGCTCTACGTTCAAATACAACGGGTGCAAAACAGTTGCACACGCGGAATACTCAGGTTATACTTGACGAGCCAAGCATATACAGATATGGCCTCAGAACACGGAGACCGAAAGGTCGAGCGTGAATCATATAGTAGATATGATCAACATAGTGATGTTCACCAATGAAACTACTCCATCTCACGTGATGATCGGACATGGTTTAGTTGATTTGGATCACGTGATCACTTAGATGATTAGAGGGATATCTATCTAAGTGGGAGTTCTTAAGTAATATGATTAATTGAACTTAAATTTATTATGAACTTAGTCGTGGTAGTATTTTGCAAATTATGTTGTAGATCAATAGCTCGCATTGTTGCTTTCATATGTTTATTTTGATATGTTCCCTAGAGAAAATTGTGTTGAAAGATGTTAGTAGCAATGATGCGGATTGGATCCATGATCTGAGGTTTATCCTCATTGCTACACAGAAGAATTATGTACTTGATGCACCGCTAGGTGACAGACCTATTGCAGGAGCAGATGCAGAACATTTGGCTAGCTCAATATGATGACTACTTGATAGTTTAGTGCACCATGCTTAACGGCTTAGAATCGGGACTTCAAAGACGTTTTGAACGTCATGGACCGTATGAGATGTTCCAGGAGTTGAAGTTAATATTTCAAGCAAATACCCGAGTTGAGAGATATGAAGTCTCCAACAAGTTCTATAGCTAAAAGATGGAGGAGAATAGCTCAAGCAGTGAGCATGTGCTCAGATTGTCTGGGTACTACAATCGCTTGAATCAAGTGGGAGTTAATCTTCCAGATAAAATAGTGATTGACATAATTCTCTAGTCATCATCACCAAGTTAGTAGAACTTCATGATGAACTATGATATGCAAGGGATAATGGAAACGATTCCCAAGCTCTTCGTAATGCTGAAATCGACGAAGGTAGAAATCAAGAAAAATATCAAGTGTTGATGGTAGACAAGACCACTAGTTTCAAGAAAAGGGCAAAGGGAAGAAGGGGAAGTTCAAGAAGAACGACAAGCAAGTTGCTGCTCAAGTGAATAAGCCCAAGTCTGGTCCTAAGCCTGAGACTAAGTGCTTCTACTGCAAAAGGACTGGTCACTGGAAGCGGAACTGCCCCAAGTATTTGGCGGATAAGAAGGATGGCGAAGTGAACAAAGGTATATTTGATATACAGATTATTGATGTGTATTTTACTAGTGTTCATAGCAACCCCTCGGTATTTGATACTGGTTCAGTTGCTAAGAGTAGTAACTCGAAACGGGAGTTGCAGAATGAACATAGACTAGTTAAGGGTGAAGTGACGATGTGTGTTGGAAGTGGTTCCAAGATTGATATGATCATCATCGCACACTCCCTATACTTTTGGGATTAGTGTTGAACCTAAATAAGTGTTATTTGGTGTTTGCGTTGAGCATGAATATGATTTGATCATGTTTATTACAATACAGTTATTCATTTAAGTAAGAGAATAAATTGTTGTTCTGTTTACATGAATAAAACCTTATATGGTTACACACCCAATGAAAATAGTTCATTGGACCTCGATCATAGTGATACACATAATCATAATATTGAAACCAAAAGATGCAAAGTTAATAATGATAGTGCAACTTATTTGTGGTACTGCCGTTTAGGTCATATTGGTGTGAAGCGCATGAAGAAACTCCATGCTAATGGGCTTTTGGAATCACTTGATTATGAATCAGTTGATGCTTGCGAACCATGCCTCATGGGCAAGATGACTAAGACTCCGTTCTTCGGAACAATGGAGCGAGCAACAGATTTGTTGGAAATCATACATACAGATGTATGTGTCCGATGAATGTTGAGGCTCGTGGCGGATATCGTTATTTTCTCACCTTCACAGATGACTTAAGCAGATATGGGTATATCTACTTAATGAAACATAAGTCTGAAACTTTTGAAAAGTTCAAAGAATTTAGAGTGAAGTTGAAAATCATCGTAACAAGAAAATAAAATTCCTACGATCTGATCGTGGAGGAGAATATTTGAGTTACGAGTTTGGTGTACATTTGAAACAATGCGGAATAGTTTCGCAACTCACGCCACCCGGAACACCACAGCGTAATGGTGTGTCCGAATGTCGTAATCGTACTTTACTAGATATGGTGCGATCTATGATGTCTCTTACTGATTTACCGCTATCGTTTTGGGGTTATGCTTTAGAGACGGCCGCATTCACGTTAAATAGGGCACCATCAAAATCCGTTGAGACGACGCCTTATGAACTGTGGTTTGGCAAGAAACCAAAGTTGTCGTTTCTGAAAGTTTGGGGCTGCGATGCTTATGTGAAAAAGTTTCAACCTGATAAGCTCAAACCCAAATCGGAGAAGTGTGTCTTCATAGGATACCCAAAGGAAACTGTTGGGTACACCTTCTATCACAGATCCGAAGGCAAGATATTCGTTGCTAGAATTGGATCCTTTCTAGAGAAGGAGTTTCTCTCGAAAGAAGTGAGTGGGAGGAAAGTAGAACTTGATGAGGTAACTGTACCTGCTCCCTTATTGGAAATTAGTTCATCACAGAAATCTGTTCTGTGACTACCTACACCAATTAGTGAGGAAGCTAATGATGATGATCATGAAACTTCAGATCAAGTTACTACCGAACCTCGTAGGTAAACCAGAGTAAGATCTGCACCAGAGTGGTACGGTAATCCTGTTCTGGAAGTCATGTTACTTACCATGACGAACCTACGAACTATGAGAAGCGATGATGAGCCCAGATTCCGCAAAATGGCTTGAAGCCATGAAATCTGAGATGGGATCCATGTATGAGAACAAAGTGTGGACTTTGGTTGACTTGCCCAATGATTGGCAAGCAATTGAGAATATATGGATCTTCAAGAAGAAGACTGACGTTGACGGTAATATTACTGTCTACAAAGCTCGACTTGTCGCAAAAGGTTTTCGACAAGTTCAAGGGATTGACTACGATGAGACCTTCTCACCCGTAGCGATGCTTAAGTCTGTCCGAATCATGTTAGCAATTGCCGCATTTTATGATTATGAAATTTGGCAAATGGATGTCAAAACTGCATTCCTGAATGGATTTCTGGAAGAAGAGTAGTATATGATGCAGCCGGAAGGTTTTGTCGATCCAAAGGGAGCTAACAAAGTGTGCAAGCTCCAGCGATCCATTTATGGACTGGTGCAAGCCTCTCGGAGTTGGAATAAACGCTTTGATAGTGTGATCAAAGCATTTGGTTTTGTACAGACTTTTGGAGAAGCCTGTATTTACAAGAAAGTGAGTGGGAGCTCTGTAGCATTTCTGATATTATATGTGAAAGACATATTGTTGATCGGAGATAATGTAGGATTATTCTGCAAAGCATAAAGGAATGTTTGAAAGGAGTTTTTCAAAGAAATACCTCAGTGAAGCTGCTTACATATTGAGCATCAAGATCTATAGAGATAGATCAAGACGCTTGATAAGTTTTTTTTCAATGAGTACATACCTTGACAAGATTTTGAAGTAGTTCAAAATGGAACAGTCAAAGAAAGAGTTCTTGCCTGTGTTACAAGGTGTGAAATTGAGTAAAACTCAAAGCCCGACCACGGCAGAAGATAGAAAGAGAATGAAAGTCATTCCCTATGCCTCAGCCATAGGTTCTATAAAGTATGCCATGCTATGTACCAGATCTATTGTATACCCTACACTGATTTTGGCAAGGGAGTACAATAGTGATCTAGGAGTAGATCACTGGACATCAGTCAAAAGTATCCTTAGTGGAATAAGGATATGTTTCTCGATTATGGAGGTGACAAAAGGTTCGTCGTAAAAGGATTACGTCGAAACAAGTTTTTGGCAACTGATTCGGATGACTCTAAGTCTTCATCTAGATACATATTGAAAGTGGGAGCAATTAGCTAAAGTAGCTCCGTGCAGAGCATTTGTAGACATAGAAATTTTGCAAATACATACGGATCTGAATTTTGGGAGACTCGTTGACTAAGCTTCTCTCACAAGCAAAACATGATCACACCTTAGTACTCTGGGTGTTAATCACATATAGATGCGAACTTAGATTACTGACTCTAGTAAAACCCTTTGAGTGTTGGTCACATGACGATGTGAACTATGGGTGTTAATCACATGGTGATGTAAACTATTGATGTTAAATCACATGGCGATGTGATCTAGATTATTGACTGTAGTGCAAGTGGGAGACTGAAGGAAATATGCCCTAGAGGCAATAATAAAGTTATTATTTATTTCATTATTTCATGATAAATTTTATTATTCATGCTAGAATTGTATTAACCGGAAACATAATACATGTGTGAATACATAGACAAACAAAGTGTCACTAGTATGCCTCTACTTGACTAGCTCGTTAATCAAAGATGGTTATGTTTCCTAACCATAGACATGTGTTGTCATTTGATTAATGGGATCACATCATTAGGAGAATGATGTGATTGACATGACCCATTCCATTAGCTTAGCACCCGATCGTTTAGTATGTTGCTATTGCTTTCTTCATGACTTATACATGTTCCTATGACTATGAGATTATGCAACTCCCGTTTGCCGGAGGAACACTTTGTGTGCTACCAAACGTCACAACGTAACTGGGTGATTATAAAGGAGCTCTACAGGTGTCTCCAAAGGTACATGTTGGGTTGGCGTATTTCGAGATTAGGATTTGTCACTCTGATTGTCGGAGAGGTATCTCTGGGCCCTCTCGGTAATGCACATCACATAAGCCTTGCAAGCATTGCAACTAATGAGTTAGTTGCGAGATGATGTATTACGAAACGAGTAAAGAGACTTGCCGGTAACGAGATTGAACTAGGTATTGAGATACCGACGATCGAATCTCGGGCAAGTAACATACCGATGACAAAGGGAACAACGTATGTTGTTATGCGGCCTGACCGATAAAGATCTTCGTAGAATATGTAGGAGCCAATATGAGCATCCAGGTTCCGCTATTGGTTATTGACCGGAGACATGTCTTGGTCATGTCTACATTGTTCTCGAACCCGTAGGGTCCGCCACGCTTAACGTTTACGATGACAGTTTCATTATGAGTTTATATATTTGATGTACCGAGGAGTTTTCGGAGTCCTGGATGTGATCACGGACATGACGAGAAGTCTCAAATGGTCAAGACATAAAGATGATATATTGGAAGCCTATGTTTGGACATCGGAAGTGTTGGGTGAAATCGGCATTTTACCGGAGTATCGGGAGGTTACCAGAACCCCCGTAACCTAATGGGCCTTATGGGCCTAGTAGAGGAAGAGGAGAGGGGCCTAGGGGCTGCCGCGCGCCCCTCCTCCCCCCATGTCCGAATTGGACTAGGGAGGGGGGCGCCCCCTTCCTTCCTTCTTCTTTTCCCTTCCCTTTCCTTCCCTCCTACTCCTACTACTTGGAAGGGCTCCTAGTTCTACTAGGAAAGGGGGAATCCTACTCCCGGTGGGAGTAGGACTCCCCTAGGGCGCGCCATAGAGAGGGCCGGCCCCTCCCCTCCTCCACCCCTTTATATACATGGCCAGGGGGCACCCCATAGACACACAAGTTGATCCTCGTGATTGTTTTCTTAGCCGTGTGCGGTGCCCCCCTCCACCATACTCCTTGATAATATTGTAGGGGTGCTTAGGCGAAGCCCTGCGACGGTAGAACATCAAGATCGTCACCACGCCGTTGTGCTGATGGAACTCTTCCCCGACACTTTGCTGGATCGGAGTCCGGGGATCGTCATCGAGCTGAACGTGTGCTAAAACTCGGAGGTATCGTAGTTTCGTTGCTTGATCGGTCGGGCTGTGAAGATGTACGACTACATCAACCGCGTTGTCATCACGCTTCCGCTGTCGGTCTACGAGGGTACGTAGACAACACTCTCCCCTCTTGTTGCTATGCATCACCATGATCTTGCGTGTGTGTAGGATTTTTTTTGAAATTACTAAGTTCCCCAACACACAGTTCTACAGAATTCCGCCTTGGTAGCTCTGTATATGGATGAACACAAGAATTTGCTACGCTCCAAACACCTAGAGCGGTCTGATAACTGGATTACACGTGAAAAAATCAGGAGTTTCGCCAGCTGGTTGCAGACACGTACCATGCATGACACCTCTATTGAAGATGACCTGTACTTGATGTCCCAGTTACCATCTTCTAATATAATGACTTTCAAAGGGTACAAGATAAATGGTAATACATTTTACATGATCGCCCAAGATAAGAAGAGCACCAACCAAAACAGTGGTGTCCGCTTTGATGCAGAAACCAAGACGGTAAAGGAAACATATTATGGTTATATACAGGACATATGGGAACTTGACTATCGACGTGGTTTGAAGGTCCCTTTGTTTCGGTGCAAATGGGTCAATATGACATGAGGCGGGGTAACGGAAGACCCGCAGTACGGAATGACAACAGTGGATCTCAACAATCTTGCGTATGCAGACGAACCATTCGTCCTAGCCAATGATGTGGCATAGGTTTTCTATGTGAAGGACATGTCTACCAAGCCAAGAAAAAGAAAAGATAAGGAAGCGAATGCATCGTACGATGAGCCAAAGTGGCACATAGTTCTTTCTGGGAAGAGAAACATCGTGGGAGTGGATGACAAGACAGACATGTCAGAAGATTATGAAAAGTTTGATGAAATTGCTCCATTCACAGTGAATATTGACCCGAGCATCCCGTTAAATGATGAAGATTTTCCATGGTTACGGCGCAAAGGGACACACGCGAAGAAAAAGTTTCACACCCAAAGATCTGGGATGTGATCGGCTTCACTATCATCACTTTCTTCTGTGTTTCACACCCAGGAGGGAATCTCTGTAATAGTTAGGGTAGTTATGTGTTTTGGCATTTGAAACGCGAAGGAATTTTATGTGCAAACAAATTCTTTCATGCCTTTACTGATTTTTAAAGTTAAGTTATTCACAAACTAGTGATTCACACTAATTTCAAATAATTCAAAATTTAAACTATTCAAATTTGAAAACTATGGGCACTAACAGAAAGTTTGTAATTTTTTGTACCTAAAGCAAAAATATTCACAAAGAAACTCTAGATACACAAAAAAACAACTCAAAAATAAATAAAGCAAAAAAATAAAAAAAACCGCCTACTGGGCCAGAGCGGCCTGCATACGACTAGAACCCCAACCTGTTGTTGGGCCAGGATGCACGCCCGCAAAGGCCCAGTAGGCCCACAGGGCAGCACAGAACATGTAGGCCCAGTAGGCCTGCTTTGGAGAGGAGCTCGAGAGAGCTACCGCACGGGGGGTTATAAACCAGTGCGGACGCCCCTCGGCTAGTGAGGTAGGACTAAACTTGCCGCACCGCACCTGCGCCAGTGCACCCCCTTTAGTACCGGGTGGTGGCACCAACCGGTACTAAAGGGGGGCCTTTAGTACCGGTTGGAGCCACCACCCGGTACTAAAGGGGGTGCGCTTCACGCCGCTTGCCCTGGCCAAAACAGGCCTTTAGTACCGGTTGGTGGCTCCAATCGGTACTAAAGGTCCATCCTATATAACTAAACACTTCAAAAATTTCAGTTTCTCATCTGCTTCTTCTCCTCTGCCCCGTCGCCCGCCGCCCCCGTCTCCATATCCCTCGTCGCCACCCCGTTGTCTCTGTCCCCGTCGTCCCCGTCGTCACCGCCGCCCCGTCCCGGCCCGTCACGCGTCGTCCCCATCCCCGTCGTCGCCGCCCCGTCCCCGTTGTCGCCGCCCCGGCCCGTACGTCCCTGTCCCCGTCGTCGCCGCCCCATCCCTGTCCCCGTCGTTGCCATCCCCGCCGTCGCTGCGCCCGTCGCCGTCCCCGTCGCCGCCCCCGTCGCCTCTCGCCTCGCCGGTGAGCACACACACACATACATTTTTTTTAGTTTTTTAGTTATAGAAATAGTTATAAAATGTTAGAATTTTTCTTTTTTAGTTATAGAAATAGTTAGTTATATAGCATTGTTAGAAATGTTATAGAAATGTTAGAAATTTAATTTTTTGTTTTTTAGTTATAGAAATAGTTATAAAAAAGTTAGAATTGTTAGAATTTTTTTCTGTTTTTTAGTTATAGAAATAGTTATAAAAAAGTTAGAATTTTTTCTTTTTCTAGTTATAGAAATATTAGAAATGTTATACAAATGTTAGTTACATATATAGAAATGTTATAATTTTTTTTTCTGTTTTTTAGTTATAGAAATATTAGAAATGTTATAAAAATGTTAGTTACATAGCATTGTTAGAAATGTTATAGGAATGTTAGTCATATAGAAATGTTAGAAATTTTAGTTATCAAAATCCAATCATTAAAAAATTGTTACTTTTTGCGGGCATATGGCTAGTATTTGTTCTCGACGATGCCTGGCCCGCATCCTCGCCGTCGACCCGTCCGCAACGACGTCCGGCTGACCCATGTCCGGGACTGGGCTCTGCCGGGCTGGCACTGGGAGGTGCTGCCTGGAGGGGCGCGCCGCTTGATGAGGAACCCGGCCCCGGGTCCCGTCGTCGACCCTGATCCCGTTTGGTGGCGTTCGCGTGGGCCAGTTTCGGTGCGGAGGGAGCCGGCCCCGTCGGAGGTGGTACGTCACCGTGTCAGGGAGGAGGACGAGCATGTCCATCGCTACATGGTTGCATTAGAGGGCGGCAGGTTCTCCAATACCTGGCAGTTTCTTCAGGGATCTCACTTCAGCTATGATCCTGTGAGGGTTCCTTCTCTTTGGGTGTCCACCGCCCGCGCCGCAGGAACCGCGAGTGTCCTAGATTCTTCTGTAGTATTCGATCTTTATTAGCTACCTAGCCAGTGATGTATTCGATATATAATATTCGAGACGATGTATTCGAGATTATATATTATTCGAGACGATGTATTCGAGATTATATCTATTATTCGAGACGATGTATTCGAGATTATATCTATTATTCGAGACGATGTATTCGAGATTATCTATTATTCGAGACGTATTCGAGATTATTCGATGATGCTTATTATGTACTATGATTGATTCAGTTTTTCCTTATTAATTGATTGCATCCATGCATTGTAATTTGAATATATTTCTTTTGGATTAGTTAAACAAAACCTATGGCGGACAATACCGGCAGAGAGGGAGAAGAGGCCCTGTTCAATATCATACGCAATCCTCGCGGGCCAGATGATGATCAGAATGAAGAAGATTATGACGGCTCCGAATATCTAAACAACACCGGGGAGGGTGATATGATATTCGATCGCGACGACCGAATTGATGAAGTCATGAACTATGAACATGACGAAGAAAATGTTGATCTTGAAACAACAAAGACCGGCGAGGTATATATATTTATATAAGCAGGCATCTGGTGATCATCACATGTTTTAAATGACTTGAAGATATATTAACGAATCGATCTTTCTTCTTTCAGCCATCCGGATCGAGCAAATCTTCAGGCAACAGGACGAAACGAGGCCCGAACAAAAAGTTGAAGGAGGGCGTAAAGTACAATATCGAGGCAATCAGACCTAATGGCGAACCATTAGCGCCTAAGAAGATTGCGGACAAGTTCATTCGTCAGTGCGGAGTTCTTGTGAAGGACCAACTCCCGATCTCCCTTCAAGAATGGAGAGAGCCAGCAAAGCCACGTCCAGGAGTTACTTTTGTCGACGACAGACAAAAACTTCTGCTTTGGGAAACGCTCATGGAACATTTCACCCTACCAGATCATTTCACAGATGCAGATGTGGAGAAAGTCAAGGACACTGCTCTTAGGAAGATGGCGGTTGCATTCAAGAACCACAAGATTCGTGAATGGGCCAAGTACGTCAACGGAGTCAGGAAGACTCCAGTATTCGAGGGAACACTAGAGAAGCAAAGTGCTCATTGGGACGATTTCGTGAAATTCAAGGATTCGGGATTATCTAAGGAACGGTCGAGAATAAACAAGGCCAATGCCGCAAAAAAGGATAAGTTCCATAAGCTGGGGCCAGGTGGCTATGCGGTGGGAATGCCTAAGTGGGATAAGTCTGAGAAAGAGATGCTGGATGCAGGTGTCACTCCAGAAACATTGAGCTGGCCCCCGGGTGCAAGACTTGGTTCTATGCGCATGGGGGGAGTTGGACCCGAAGACAGGCAAAGTTTCGAAGAAGGCATGTTTGGACGGAGCCGAAGATAAGCTACTTGTTGCAATAGAAGAGGCTCGATCGGGGTTGTTCGAGCCCAACAGAGAGAACGACGAGCTTACGCGTGCCCTGGGAAATCCTGAACACCCGGGAAGAACACGAGGCATGGGCGCTATTCCGTGGTATGAGGGGTTTTCGGACTGGAACGCCGACTACAGAACCCGTGCGAGAAAGAAGATTGCGGAGGAGAAGAAGAGGAAGATGAAGGAGGAGCAGAGGAAGCTAGACTATGAACGCCTTCAAGGCCTAGAATCAGCGCACGCGGACTTGGCAGTCAAATTCCAGCGGCAGCAGGAGCAGATCGACTCACTTAGCCAGCAAAGGGGGTCTCAGCAGCTAGCGGATGATCCACCATTGGATAGCACCGTCCCATCCATGCCGAGAAGCAGCGTGGGTTCCGCCCCGGGCGACGCATTGCTGGATAGCTACCCAGTGGATGACATCATGGAGAACACTAACTGCGAGCTACACTTCAAAATGAAGAACATATCCATGAAGGTGGCGGACGCCCTTGCTTTTACAAATCCCCCCGAGGCAACCTTCCATTGCAACCCGATTCCAGCGGGCTATGCTCGTGTCTTGGTTGATGAGGTGGTGGACCAATATTCGGGGCTAGAGCTTGACATTCCTGGAGGTGACGATGAGCACACACTAGGAGAGGCCAACCATCGTATCATCCTATGGAGAAAGGATTGCATCATCTTTCGAAGGCCACCGACACCGCGTCATCCGACTCCTCGTCGCAGTCCGCCACCGAGTCAGCAGACTCCCGCTCCTCCAAGTCCACCAACGCGTCAGGCCACTCCTCCTCCAAGTCCGGCACAGCTTCAGGCCACTCCTCCTCCTCCAAGTCCGGCAAAGCGTCAGGCCACTCCTCCTCCAAGTCCGGCACAGCTTCAGGCCACTCCTCCTCCAAGTCCGGCACAGCTTCAGGCCACTCCTCCTCCTCCAACTCAGCCACGTCAGCCGTCTTCGCCGCCTCAGCAATCACGGAAGAGAGCCGCCTCAGCTATGGTGCGTAGCGGTACAAGTCGAGGTAGTACTGGAGGTACAGGCGGAGGCAAGCGATTTCAATATGGTCCAAGCCTCGCGCCTCTTCCGCAGAGGCCTTACGACAAGTCCGAGGAGGAAAACGTAGCCATATCGAAGGCCGAGGTGGAAGCCCATTTTGCACCGAAACCGCCACCGCCGCCAAGGGAGAAAGTGCCTGTGGAAAAGATTGACCACTTCATTCGTATGGCTAGAGCACCAGCTCCCAAGCCTGTTGACACAGACTATGAGCGCCACATCAAGAAGTTAAATCGAGCACGTCTACAGAAAGAGGCGAGCTCGAGCTCGAGCAAATCAGCTGGCAAAAGGAGCGGTAAAACCGTTCCCCAGCTGGGAGAACAGGCGGCGCAATCAATCCCCCCGCTTGTTGTGCCAACAACACATGAGAGTAGGCGCGCCCAATATTATTGTGGGCAAACCGTTAACGTTCCCGGGGTGGGCGATGTGGTAATAACCGAGGAGCATATTGCGCAGGCTGAATCGATCGGGATCACTGTTGGACAACTCCTCGATATCGAGCCCATGTCTCCGACTAGAGAGGAGGAAATAAAACGGAAATATGCCCGGGGCCAACCTTTGGTCGAGCCAGAGGAGGTCCATAAGCTCCCAACGAGAATGTATGAATTGCATCAATGGTACATGGACATTACCAAGATTTCCAATCGAGAGTCCCTCATGGTGAATGTCAACAAGGATCATTACTACCATGAGAAAGCTGTGACCGTTGAGTATTCAGAACTATTTCAGCTATACAATAAAGACGCACTCGACAAATCTATCGTCAGTTGCTATTGTCTGTAAGTGATTTCTTTCTGTAATTTAAGTCTCAAGCTAGCTGTAGTGATCATTTTGATCAATCATTACCTGTAATTATCCTCACTATATTCTTTTCTGTGGTATTATGCAGGATGAAGATTTATGAAATGAAAAAAGGTGGACGCTATGGCATTGGGTTCGTTGACCCAAATACCATTAATGAATACACATGGAAAATAGATCCATATCACGAAAAAAGTGTAGAGGAAAGCATGCTACAGTTCTTCAAGGAACTCAAATACAATGAAGATATACTACTTCCTTACAACTTCCAGTGAGTCACACTGTCTTGTACTACAAATTCTGTTTTTCCCTACTAGCTAGCTACATGTTTTTGCTTACATATGCCCGCTTAATTAAGACATGCAAACGTGTGTGCATGCAGATTTCACTGGATCTTGTTAATCATTAAAGTTGATGAAGGAACAGTTGAAGTACTAGACTCACTACTTAAGAAAGCAAGTGACTACACTATCGTGAAGGGGATAGTCAACAGGTAATTTCAATCATTATTAACTTTATCTCGGCCTATTTAATTAGTTCATCATTTCCTGATAACAACTTTTAATAACCCATTTATTCATTTTCTTTGTCGGCGGGCAGGGCTTGGGCAAAGTTCATCAGGGCCACTCCAGGCCCATGGAAACAAAATCTGAAATGGTATCGACCCAAGGTAAGTAATTAAGTAGTACTAGCTAGCTACCATCTCTTTAATTATCATGCTTGATTAATTATCATCTGATAAAATTCCATTCTCGTAAAGGCCCTGAAGCAGGCACCGAGCAATGATCTATGTGCATACTACGTTTGCGAGAACATTCGCATGATGGCGTCCGAAAGGAGCAAATCTCAAAGACAGGAGTGTGTACGATATCGATTGTCAGAACACTATTCACTATTTTACACCATTATCGATATCTAGTCACACAACTAATACACATGCATATTGATCTCCTTCTTAACAGTTCAAAGAGGTGCGGGACAAGCTCCTAGCACAGGACCGCATAGAAGCAATTCAAGAGGAAATATCGAGATTTTTGCTCGACCAGGTCATAGATCCCAAAGGAGAATACTATTACCCGCTACCGCCCCCATGAACCACTTCCAATTGTTATCGTGCTCCGAAGGCACCAATTAGCTAGGCTAATGCCACTGGCTCCGAAGGCACCAATTAGGACAAATTGTATATATATACATGTGTGTATATATGTGTGAATTAATTAATGGTGGTTGTGAGACATTCGATGATATATATGCATAACGTGTACAATATGTAGTATCGTAAAATATCAGCAAACGAAAAATAATTAAATGGAAAACACAAAATTAAATGAAAAAGAAATCATAAACCCGAACCCCCCCAACCTTTTAATACCGGTTGGTGACACCAACCGGTACTAAAGGGCTCCCTGCCCCCGAAGCTGGCTCGTGCCACGTGGTTGCCCTTTAGCACCGATTCGTGCTGAACCGGTACTAAAGGGGGGGAGGGGCTTTAGTGCCTACACTTTAGCACCGGTTACCAAACCGGCACTAAAGGGCCTTACGAACCGGTGCTATTGCCCGGTTCTGCACTAGTGTACAGATGTAACTAAACATGTTCTAGTGTAGATACATCCGTATGAAGACAAAATTAAGACAACTAATTTAGGACGGAGGTAATAGTATATATATTTAGAACGAGCATGTCAGACAATATTGTCATATTATCAATCACACATCTGACTCGTAATCCCCCTTCCACCCACCCCAGCCAACATATTTTGATTTTCAAACATGTAATTGTGTGCAATTGTGTTATAATCATACTATGCTTAGCATTTCTCCACGCACTGCCTCCTCTCCAACTAGTAAATGTATATGTGCAATGCACGTTGATATTATAGAGAAAATTAATTGCACGTGATTATTAGGTAAGATATCAATTACACAGAAATGATACTATTTGGTATGGTATTAAATTGAATGTTAAACATGTTCAACGTTCATCATTGGAGCAATCTAAATCCTTGGATTGACCAGTTGATGGCCGAGATTAATTTAATCTGCCCTTTGGGTCTTTTTATATTGATATAGATACAGATCCAAACTAGGCACCTCTGTCAATTCATCAAGCTTGCAATCCCCCTTCCACCCCTCCCACACACACACACACATTGAATTTCAAATATATAGTCGTAATCTGTAATATTTCACATGGAGCCTGTCTTATTCGGTCACGTAAGGTCTCTAGTTTAGTTAAAGAAAATTATACACAGGAAACAAGCCCTAGAAAAAGTAACTCGCCTTCAATGCAATAAAAAGCCCAAGGATGAGGAGAATTGCCCCTCCTGGCATCAAATAATTGCACCACCACAATCTGTACACACACAACTGAAGGAAATATGCCCTAGAGGCAATAATAAAGTTGTTATTTATATTTCCTTATATCATGATAAATGTTTATTATTCATGCTAGAATTGCATTAACCGGAAACTTGATACATGTGTGAATACATAGACAAAACAAAGTGTCCCTAGTATGCCTCTACTAGACTAGCTCGTTAATCAAAGATGGTTAAGTTTCCTGACCATAGACATATGTTGTCATTTGATGAACGGGATCACATCATTATGAGAATGATGTGATGGACAAGACCCATCCGTTAGCTTAGCATAGTGATCGTATAGTTTTATTGCTATCGCTTTCTTCATGACTTATACATATTCCTCTGACTATGAGATTATGCAACTCCTGAATACCGGAGGAACACTTTGTGTCGGGGATATACCCCGCAGTGTAACCCGGCCCGATGTATGACCCGCTCGGAGCTTGGCGACTCAGGGGTAAACCGCCCGATCTTGGTGACTCATTAATAACCCGGCGGGCGGGTCAGACGTACGACAAGGCCGACTCATGTTATGGTGGGCCGGCTTAAGAGGAAAGCATAAGGAATATCTCCTTACAAAGGAAGCAAGACTAGGACTCCACTTGTAATAGAGTAATCCTAATCCTACTAGGACTAGTCCTGTAACCCGCCCCTTCAACATATATAAGGAGGGGTAGGGCACCCCAAGAGGGACAAGAAACAATCTCTAGGCCGAGACCCAAAGGGGGTGCCGGCTTATGCGGCGACTCTCTCATGAGAATAATCAGATCTAGTCACAAACAACATGTAGGGCTATTACCGAATGATGTTTCTCGGGGCCCGGAGCTGTCTAAATCCTTGTCTTGTGTTGCGTCTCTCGATTCCTCTCAACCCCTCTCAAGCTACTACAAAGATGCGTTGGCCTCACGACTAAGTCCTCACACTAGGACATCTGTCGTGACAATTCCACGACACTTTGTGTGCTATCAAACGTCACAACATAACTGGGTGGTTATAAAGATGCTCTACAGGTGTCTCCGATGTTGTTTGTTGAGTTGGCATAGATCAAGATTAGGATTTGTCACTCCGTGTATCGGAGAGGTATCTCTAGGCCCTCTCGATAATGCTCATAACTATAAGCCTTGCAAGAAATGTGATTAATGAGTTAGTTGCGGGATGATGCATTACGGAATGAGTAAAGAGACTTGCGGGTAATGAGATTAAACTAGGTATGATGATACCGATGATCGAATCTTGGGCAAGTAACATACTGATGACAAAGGGAATGACGTATGTTGTTATGCGGTTTGACCGATAAAGATCTTCGTAGAATATGTAGGAGACAATATGAGCATCCAGGTTCCGCTATTGGTTATTGACCATAGATGTGTCTTGGTCATGTCTACATAGTTCTCGAACCCGTAGGGTCCTTACGCTTAACGTTCGATGATGATTTGTATTATGAGTTATGTGATTTGATGACCGAAGTTTGTTCAGAGTCCTAGGATGAGATCACATACATGACGAGGAGTCTCGAAATGGCCGAGAGGTAAAGATTCATATATAGGACAATGGTATTTGGACACTTGAAGTGTTCCGGGTGGTACCGGGTCACCGGAAGGGGTTCCGGGCAACCCCCGGTAAAGATATGGGCTTAATGGGCCAAGTAAGGGAACACACCAGCCCACAAGGGGCTGCTGCACCCCCTATAGGGCCAGCCACGTGGGGAGAAAGGGAAAGGAGAGGAGGAAAAGGAAACTATGAAGTAGGACTCCTACTTCCTTCCCCTCCCCCTCCCCCTCCTTCCTTTCCCCCTTGTCCAAATATGTTAGGGGGGACCGAATTGGACTAGGGGCCCAAGTAGGACTACTTGGGCGCGCCCTAGGCTGCCTCCCTCCCTCTCCCTTCTTTATATATGTGGGGAGGGCACCCCTAGAACACACATTAATTGTCTTAGCCATGTGCGGTGCCCCCTCCAGAGTTACACACCTCGGTCATATCATCGTAATGCTTAGGTGAAGCCCTGCACCGGTAACTTCATCATCACTGTCGCCACGCTGTCGTGCTGACGGAACTCTCCCTTATCCTCAACTGGATCAAGATCTCGAGGTGCGTCATCGTGTCGAACGTGTGCTGAACACGGAGGTGCCGTACGTTTGGTACTTGGACCGGTTGGATCGTGAAGACATTCGACTACATCAACCGCGTTACTAAACGCTTCCGTTTTCGGTCTACGAGGGTACGTGGACACACTCTCCCGTCTTGTTGCCATGCATCTCCTAGATAGATCTTGCGTGCTCGTAGGTAAATTTTTTGAAATGCCATGTTCCCCAACAGTGGTATCAGAGCCAGGTCTATGCGTAGATGTTATATACACGAGTAGAACACAATGAGTTGTGGGCAATAATAGTCATACTGCTTACCAGCAATGTCTTACTTTGATTCAACAATATTGTTGGATGAAGTGGCCCGGACCGACATTAAATGACCATGTTCATGGGACTGGTTCTACCGACGTGCTTTGCACACAGGTGGCTGGCGGGTGTCTGTTTCTCCAACTTTAGTTGAATCGAGTTTGACTACGCCCGGTCCTTGCTGAAGGTTAAAACAACACACTTGACAAAAAATCGTTGTGGTTTTGATGCGTAGGTAAGAACATTTCTTGCTAGAAGCCCGTAGCAGCCACGTAAAACCTGCAACAACAAAGTAGAGGACGTCTAACTTGTTTTTGCAGGGCATGTTGTGATGTGATATGGTCAAGACATGATGAGATATAAATTGTTGTATGAGATGATCATGTTTTATAAAATTTATCGGCAACTGGCAGGAGCCTTATGGTTGTCTCTTTATTGTATGAAATGCAATCGCCATGTAATTGCTTTACTTTATCACTAAGCGGTAGCGATAGTCGTAGAAGCAATAGTTGGCGAGACGACAACGATGCTACGATGGAGATCAAGGTGTCAAACCGGTGATGATGGTGATCATGACAGTGCTTTGGAGATGGAGATCAAAGGTACAAGATGATGATGGCCATATCATATCACTTATTTTGATTGCATATGTGATGTTTATCTTTTATGCATCTTATTTTGCTTAGTACGGTGGTAGCATTATAAGATGATCCCTCACTAAATTTCAAGGTACAAGTGTTCTCCCTGAGTATGCACTGTTGCGATAGTTCTTCGTGCCGAGACACCATGTGATGATCGGGTGTGATAAGCTCTACATTCACATACAATGAGTGCAAGCCTATTTTTGCACATGCAGAATACTCAAGTTAAATTTGACGAACCTAGCATATGCAGATATGGCCTCGGAACACTGAGACCGAAAGGTCGAACATGAATCATATAGTAGATATGATCAACATAGTGATGTTCACCATTGAAAACTACTCCATTTCACGTGATGATCGAACATGGTTTAGTTGATATGGATCACGTGATCATTTAGATGACTAGAGGGTCGTCTATCTAAGGGGGAGTTCTTAAGTAATATGATTAATTGAACTTAATTTTATCATGAACTTAGTCGTGGTAGTATTTGCAAATTATGTTGTAGATCAATAGCTCATGTTATAGCTCCCCATTTATTTTTGATATGTTCCTAGAGAAAAATAAGTTGAAAGATGATAGTAGCAATGATGCGGACTGGATCCGTGATATGAGGATTACCCTCATTGCCGCACAGGAGAATTATGTCCTTGATGCACCGCTAGGTGACGGACCTATTGCACGAGCAGATGCAGACGTTATGAACGTTTGGCAAGCTTAGTATGATAACTACTTGATAGTTTAGTGCGCCATGCTTTACGGCTTAGAACCGGGACTTCAAAAACGTTTTGAACCCCACGGAGCATATAAGATGTTCCAAGAGATGAAATAGGTATTTCGGACTCATGCTCGAGTCAAGAGGTATGAGACCTCTGACAAATACTTTGCCTACAAGATGGAGGAGAATAGCTCAACCAGTGAGCATGTGCTCAGAATGTCTGAGTACTACAATCGCTTGAATCAAGTGGGAGTTAATCTTCCAGATAAGATAGTGATTGATAGAGTTCTCTAGTCACTATCACCAAGTTACTGGAACTTCGTGATGAACTATAATATGCAAGGGATGACGAAAACGATTCTCTAGCTCTTCGTGATGCTAAAATCGGCGAAGGTAAATCAAGAAAGAGCATCGAGTGTTGATGGTTAACAAGACCACTAGTTTCAAGAAAAGGGGCAAAGGAAAAGAAAGGGGACTTCAAGAAAGAATGGCAAGCAAGTTGCCACTCCCGTGAAGAAACCCAAAGCTAGACCTAAGCCTGAAACTGAGTGCTTCTACTGCAAAGGGAATGGTCACTAGAAGCAGAACTATCCCAAATACTTGGCGGATAAGAAGGATGGCAAAGTGAATGGTATATTTGATATACATGTTATTGATGTGTACTTTACTAGTGTTCATAGTAACCCCTGGGTATTTGATACCGGTTCAGTTGCTAAGATTAGTAACTCGAAACAGGAGTTGCAAAATGAACATAGACTAGTTAATGGCGAGGTGACGATGTGTGTTGGAAGTGATTCCAAGGTTGATAACATCACCATCGCACACTCCCTTTACCTTCGGGATTAGTGTTGAACCTAAAATAAATGTTATTCGGTGTTTGCGTTGAGCATAATATGATTGGATCATGTTTATTGCAACACAGTTATTCATTTAAGTCAAAGAATAATTGTTATTCTATTTACATGAATAAAACCTTCTGTGGTCATACACCCAATGTGAATGGTTTATTGAATCTCGATCGTAGTGACACACATATTCAGAATATTGATGCCAAAAGATGCAAAGTTGATCATGATAGTGCAACATACTAGTGGCACTGCCGTTTAGGTCATATTGGTGTAAAGCGCATGAAGAAAGTGCATGCGGATGGACTTTTGGAATCACTTGATTATGAATCATTTGATGCTTGTGAACCATGCCTCATGGGCAAGATGACTAAGACTCCATTCTCCGGAACAATGGAGCGAGCCACTGACTTATTGGAAATAATACATACCGATGTATGCGGTCCGATGTGTGTTGAGGCTCGCGGCGGGTATCGTTATTTTCCGACCTTCACAGATGATTTGAGAGGATATGGGTATATCTACTTAATGAAACACAAGTCTGAAACATTTAAAAAGTTCAAAGAATTTCAGAGTGAAGTTGAGAATCATCATAACAAGAAAATAAAGTTTCTATGATCTGATCGCGGAGGCGAATATTTGAGTTACAAGTTTGGCCTTCATTTAAAACAAAGTGGAATAGTTTCACAACTCACGCCACCTGGAACACCACAGCGTAACGGTGTGTCCGAACGTCGTAACCATACTATATTGGATATGGTGCAACCTATGATGTCTCTTGCCGATTTACCACTATTGTTTTGGAGTTATGCATTAGAGACAGTGCATTCACGTTAAATAGGGCACCATCTAAAAATCCGTTGAGACGACACCGTATGAACTGTGGTTTAGAAACAAACCTAAGCTGTCATTTCTTAAAGTTTGGGGTTGAGATGCTTATGTGAAAAAGTTTCAAATTGATAAGCTCGAACCCAAATCGGAGAAGTGCGTATTCATAGGATACCCAAAAGAAACTATTGGGTACACCTTCTATCATAGATCCGAATGCAAGATATTTGTTGCTAAGAATGGATCCTTTCTAGAGAAGGAGTTTCTCTCGAAAGAAGTGAGTAGGAGGAAAGTAGAACTTGATAAGGTAGTTGTACCTTCTCCGAAATTGGAAAGTAGTTCATCACAGAAATTAGTTCTAGTGATTCCTACACCAATTAGTGAGGAAGCTAATGATGATGATCATGCAGCTTCAGATCAAGTTACTACCGAACCTCGTAGGTCAACCAGAGTAAGGTCCGCACCAGAGTGGTACTGTAATCTTGTTCTGGAGGTCATGTTACTTGACCATGACGAACCTACGAACTATGAGGAAGCGATGATGAGCCCAGATTCCGAAAAATGGCTTGAGGCCATGAAATCTGAGATGGGATCCATGTATGAGAACAAAGTGTGGACTTTGATTGACTTGCTCGATGATCGGCAAGCCATTGAGAATAAATGGATCTTAGAGAGGAAGACGGACGCTGATAGTAGTGTTACTATCTACAAAGCTCGACTTGTCAAACAGGGTTTTTGACAAGTTCAAGATGTTGACTACGATGAGATTTTCTCACTCGTATCGATGCTTAAAGTCTATCCGAATCATGTTAGCAATTGCCATATTTTATGAAATCTGACAAATGGATATCAAAATTGCATTCCTTAATGGATTTATTAAAGAAGAGTTGTATAGGATACAACCAGAAGGTTTTGTCAATCCTAAAGGTGCTAACAAAATGTGCAAGCTCTAGCGATCCATCTATGGACTGGTGCAAGCATCTTGGAGTTGGAATATACACTTTGATGAGTTGATCAAAGCATATAGTTTTATACAGACTTGCGGTGAAGCTTGTATTTACAAGAAAGTGAGTGGAAGCACTACAACCTTTCTGATAAGTATATGTGAATGCCATATTGTTGATCGGAAATGATGTAAAATTTTCTGGAAAGCATAAAGGAGTGTTTGAATGGAGTTTTTCAAAGAAATACCTCGGTGAAGCTGCTTACCTATTGGGCATCAAGATCTATAGAGATAGATCAAGACGCTTGATAAGATTTTTCAATGAGTACATACCTTGAAAAGTTTTTGAAGTAGTTCAAAATGGAACAGTCAAAGAAGGAGTTCTTGCCTGTATTGCAAGATGTAAAGTTGAGTAAGACTCAAAACACGACCATGGTAGAAAATAGAAAGAGAATGAAAGTCATTCCCTATGCCTCAGCGATAGGTTCTATGAAGTATGCTATCCTGTGTACCAAACCTATTGTGTACCTTGCCATGAGTTTGGCAAGGGGGTATGATATTGATCCAGGAGTGGATCACTTGACAGCGGTCAAAATTATGCTTAGAAGACTAAGGAGATATTTCCCGGTTATGGAGGTGATAAAGAGTTCGTCGTAAAGAGTTACGTCGATGCAAGCTTGTACATCGATCCCGATGACTCTGAGTCTCAATTTCGATACACATTGAAAGTGGGAGCAATTAGCTAGAGTAGCTCCATGCAGGGCATTGTAGACATAGAAAATTTGCAAAATACATACAACTCTGAATGTGACAGACCCATTGACTAAGCTTCTCTCACAAGCAAAACATGATCACACCTTAGTACTCTTTGGCTGTTAATCACATAGAGATGTGAACTAGATTATTGACTCTAGTAAAACCCTTTGGGTATTAGTCACATGGCGATGTGAACTAATCACATGGTGATGTGAACTATTGGTGTTAAATCACATGGCGATGTGAACTAGATTATTGACTCTAGTGCAAGTGGGAGACTGAAGGAAATATGCCCTAGAGGCAATAATAAAGTTGTTATTTATATTTCCTTATATCATGATAAATGTTTATTATTCATGCTAGAATTGCATTAACCGGAAACTTGATACATGTGTGAATACATAGACAAAACAAAGTGTCCCTAGTATGCCTCTACTAGACTAGCTCGTTAATCAAAGATGGTTAAGTTTCCTGGCCATAGACATGTTTTGTCATTTGATGAACATGATCACATCATTACGAGAATGATGTGATGGACAAGACCCATCCGTTAGCTTACATAGTGATCGTATAGTTTTATTGCTATTGCTTTCTTCATGACTTATACATATTCCTCTGACTATGAGATTATGCAACTCCCGAATACCGGAGGAACACTTTCTGTGCTATCAAACATCACAACGTAACTGGGTGATTATAAAGATGCTCTACAGGTGTCTCCGATGGTGTTTGTTGAGTTGGCATAGATCAAGATTAGGATTTGTCACTCCGTGTATCAGAGAGGTATCTCTGGACCCTCTCGGTAATGCTCATCACTATAAGCCTTGCAAGCAATGTGACTAATGAGTTAGTTGTGGGATGATGCATTACGGAACGAGTAAAGAGACTTGCCGGTAATGAGATTAAACTAGGTATGATGATACTGACGATCGAATCTCGGGCAAGTAACATACCGATGACAAAGGGAATGACATATGTTGTTATGTGGTTTGACCGATAAAGATCTTTGTAGAATATGGAGGAGCCCATATGAGCATCCAGGTTCCGCTATTGGTTATTGACTGGAGATGTGTCTCGGTCATGTCTACATAGTTCTCGAACCCATAGGGTCCGCACGTTTAGCGTTCAACGACGATTTGTATTATGAGTTATGTGATTTGATGACCAAAGTTTGTTCAGAGTCCCGGATGAGATCACGGACATGACGAGGAGGCTCGAAATGGTTGAGAGGTAAAGATTCATATATAGGACGATGGTATTTGGACACCGGAAGTGTTCCGAGTGATACCGGGTCACCAGAAGGGGTTCCGGGCAACCCCCGGCAAAGATATGGGCTTAATGGGCCAAGTAAGGGAACACATCAGCCCCTGGTGCGCCCCCTATAGGGCCAGCCATGTGGGGAGAAAGGGAAAGGAGAGGAGGAAAAGGAAAGTATGAAGTAGGACTCCTACTTCCTTCCCCTCCCCTCCTTCCTTCCCCCCTTGTCCAAATATGGTAGGGGGACCGAATTGGACTAGGGGGCCAAGTAGGATTTCTCCTTCTTGGGCGCGCCCTAGGCTGCCTCCCTCCCTCTCCCTCCTTTATATACATGGGGAGGGCACCCCTAGAACACACATCGATTTTCTTAGCCGTGTGCGGTGCCCCCCCTCCATAGTTACACACCTCGGTCATATCGTCGTAATGCTTAGGTGAAGCCCTGCGCCGGTAACTTCATCATCCCTGTCGCCACGCCGTTCTGCTGACGGAACTCTCCCTCATCCTCAACTAGATAAAGAGCTTGAGGGACATCATCGTGCTGAACGTGTGCTGAACACGGAGGTGCCATACGTTCGGTACTTGGATCGGTTGGATCGTGAAGACGTTCGACTACATCAACCGCGTTACTAAATGCTTCCGCTTTTGGTCTACGAGGGTACGTGGACACACTCTCCCGTTTCGTTGATATGCATCTCCTAGATAGATCTTGCATGATCGTAGGTAATTTTTTTTGAAATATTGCGTTCCCCAACAACAACATAGTCTGAGCTCTTCATAGTTATAAACATGTGGACTATCTTGAGAACTATAAGAAACAAGAAATAACAAGGTTTCACAAAGACGATAGAACACTTGGTATAATAAATATGATATTTGATTAGCCTAATTCTTACAGATGCTTGCATGAACAAGTATGAGTGCAGACATAAATTGATGTTTATTAGAAAAATCTAATTCATTATGAGAGTTCTTTATGCTACAAAGATATTCAAGCTGGAATATGACAATGAATGCCCTTTACAAAGTATCTCACTGAACTATAAAAAGGGTAGCCCGGCTGAAAGGAATGGTATGGTCGACAAGAGGGGTCGAATAGGCGACTGATAATTTTAATTTTTTTTATAAATTTAGGGAAACAATAAAAAATAGGTTGCCTAGATATGCAAAAAGTTGGACAACCTATATGAAAAGCTCAACAACAACAAGAACAAGAACAACAACAACAACAAGTTAGAGAGTAAGCACAATAAACAAACTTGTAGAAAGCAAGTAAAGGATAGAAGTAACGGCAAGTGGAGACGATGATGTTGTTCCCGAAGTTCCCGCCTTTGGGGAGGTACATCTTCGTCGAAGGGGTGTAGAGGCACAATGCACCCCAAACTCCACAATGGCCCACACTATTCTCCTCGTGCCCCCGCACAATGCAAGGTGTCATGATTCCATTATACGGTGATGTTGAAGGTGGAAACTAGAACCTTTGCAAACAAGGTTGGAGCAATATCCACAACTTAATTGGGGGCCTCCAACTCTACCATGAAGCTTCACCACAATGGAATGTGCCTTCGAGGTGACTTCTTCTATCTAGGGTGCCCAAACACCCAAGAGTAATAAGATCCACCAGAGGAAATATGGGGGGAGTCAAATTTCCTTCGATGGAAGTGTAGATCTAGGTCTGCTCTCTCAATCCCTAGCAAATCAACAAGTTTGAGTGACTAAAGAAGGATATTGAATAAGATAAAGGTTAGGTCAACAATGGAAGAGAGAGACAGGAGCAAGAGGTAGGTGGGAGGAGGTAGAACCTCCTCCTTTTATAGCTCCCCCAAATCCAACTGTTACGCACGGAAATAACATTGAGAGGTGATATGTCTCAAACGCATCTATAATTTTTTATTGTTTCATGCTACATTTGTATCATTTAACCTGCTTTGGTAACAATTTATTTTATTTTTATTTGGACTAACCTATTAAGACAATGTCAAAAGCTAGTTCCTTTTTTCTACTATTATTTTGCTTTCAGGAATTTTCAGGACAAAAAATATGGAGTATTTAACTCACCTGGCGAGACCGATAAAATCAATGTTTTATTTTGGGTGCCTTGGACGAGCAGTTAGCGAACCGACCTGGTATTTTTGGAATTTCCCTGATAGCTAAACTATAAGAATCAATTGTGATCGGGACGGGTCTTAGAATCCCAACGCCAAGAAAACTGCTCCACCAATTAATATATAATATGAGACCCCCGGGGTCCATGAACACCAAGGACCAAAAGGGGAAACCTCGCCCCATCTAAGGGAGAGGGCAAGGAACCTTGTCCCAGGTGACAGTGAGGCTGACTGACTCGCCTTTTTGGAAAGGACTGATGAGAGTTAAATCAATCTTTTTCAACAGAACAAAGTTTATAGTTGGAAATGGTACCAGTACGTGGGAGGATACATGGCTAGGGAAGATGCCCCTCGCACTCCAATATCCTTCTCTGTATAGCATTGTTCAGCGAAGAGACGCTTACGTTGCAATAGTACTACAGTCCACTCCTCTCAATATTCAATTTAGGAGTATGCTAGCGGGAAACCGTTGGGAAGTCTGGCTCCATCTCGTGAGAAGATTGATGGATGTTCAGCTTTCTCAACAGTCTGATCAGTTGTGCTGGAAACTAACTAAGAATGGAGAGTTTTCGGTTAAATCCATGTATTTGGATGTCATCAACTCTAGCTCTATTCCTCGTTCGAAACATGTTTGGAAAGTCAAAGTACCTTTGAAAATTGAAGTGTTTATGTGGTTTGTACATAAACAAGTAATTTTAACTAAGGATAATTTGGCAAAACACAATGGACATGATCTACAAGATGTAGTTTTCGCGATCGTGATGAATCCATCAAATGCCTCTTTCTTGACTGCCCTTTGGCAAAAAAACTGTGGTGGACGGTTCACATAGCATTTAATATTACTCCTCTGAATACTATCAACACGTTATTTTGGACGTGGCTAGACGAGATAGATTCCGAAACAGCAAGACACATCAGTGTAGGAGTATGTGATTTACTGTGGGCAGTCTGGAACTGTAGAAATGATTTGCTCTTTAACAAAACAACAAATATTCATTTTTTGCAGGTTATTTTCCGAGCCACTCCGTTGATCTGTATGTGGTCGCTACTCACTCCGACGAAGGTCAGGGAGCATATGATTACTGGATCTATCCGATGGGAGATGGTAGCACGGGCTATTTTCAACCGGTTTGGATTGCGGTCATGTAATAAGATAGGCAATTAGTGTTCCTATCTTTTTATGCCAGCCGGTTGTGGCTTTCCTATAACTTTTTAGCTCTTTGTGAGCCTTTTTCCTTCTTTGTTTGAGACATGAAGACTTGTGTTGAACCTTTTGCTTATTAATAATTATGGCCGTATGCAATGTTTTGATGCAGAGGCCAGGGATCAACCCCTTTTCGAAAAGAAAAAAAAAGACAAAAATGAGGCTTGCGAAATCCTCGCTTTGGAAAAAGATGGTCCAGGGTGGAGGACAGAACAGCCACCCCCAATCAGTGTCGTCCTGTATGATATCCCACTTGTGATTGATGGTGTACTTTATGTACTAGCATCAACAAGACAAACATATCAAAACCCAGACACGGGTATTTTGCTTTGACCTTGAAAGTGGGGAATGGAACAAGGACATCATAAGCCCCCCAAAAGTGAGACCACGGTATTGGCGCGACCACATAGGCAAGCTTACTGGCATGTTATGCCTGGTTCGGTCGGAATTGTCGAGCATTGCTCACAGAAATGCCAACGTTTGGCTTCTGGCCGATTCGGTCAAGAGTATCTGGGTCAAAGTGTACACTATTCCAATAAATCCACAATCCAAGTACAAAGTACATTCCGGTGCCATTGACGGTGGTGCATGGTCAAAAGTTGTTGTACTACTGCTTATATCATTACCAATCAAATCTGATACGGCAAGTCTAGAGAAGCCACCTGCTCCCATCTGCTCCCACGCCCCCTCGCCGGCGGCCACTCCGGTCCCGGCGCCCACCCGCTGAGGCGCCGGCCACTCCGGCCCCGCCGTCCACCTCTTGGGCCATGGCCTCTCCTCCTCCGCCTGCCATGGGATGCTCCCGCGAGGTCCGCTGGTTGGAGTCAAGCCCTTCTTCAGGCGGCTCTGCTACCTCTTGAGCATGCGTTGGTTTTCCCTTGAAGAGGAAAGGGTGATGCAGCAAAGTAGCGTAAGTATTTCTCTTAGTTTTGAGAACCAAGGTATCAATCCAGTAGGAGACAACGCACAAGTCACCTAGTACCTGCACAAACAGTCAAGAACCTTGCAACCAATGCGATAAAGGAGTTTTCAATCCCTTCACGGTCACTCGCAAAAGTGAGATCTAATAGAGATAATAAAGTAAATATTTTTGGTATTTTTGTTGTATAGATTGGAAAGTAAATATTGCAAAATAGTAAACGAGATACGAAGTAAATAAAAGAGATGTAATATAATAGGAAAGAGACCCAGGGGCCATAGGTTTCACTAGTGGCTTCTCTCAAGATAGCATGTATTATGGTGGATGAACAAATTACTGTCGAGCAATTGATAGAAAAGCGCATAGTTATGAAGATATCTAAGGCAATGATCATGAATATAGGCATCACGTCCGTGTCAAGTAGATCGAAATGATTCTACATCTACTACTATTACTTCACACATCGACCGCTATCCAGCATGCATGTAGAGTATTAAGTTCATAAGAACGGAGTAACACATTAAGCAAGATGACATGATGTAGAGGGATAAACTCAAGCAACATGATACAAGCCCCATCTTTTTATCCTCGATGGTAACAATACAATATGTGTCTTGCTGCCCCTACTGTCACTGGGAAAGGACACCGCAAGATTGAACCCAAAGCTAAGCACTTCTCCCATTGCAAGAAAGATCAATCTAGTAGGCCAAACTAAATCGATAATTCGAAGAGACTTGCAAAGATATCAAATCATGCATATAAGAATTCAGAGAAGAACCAAATAATATTCGTAGATAATCTTGTTCATAAATCCACAATTCATCGGATCTCGGCAAACACACCGCAAAAGAGTATTACATCGAATAGATCTCCAAGAACATCAAGGAGAACTTTGTATTGAGAATAAAGAGAGAGAAAAAGCCATCTAGCTAATAACCATGGACCCAGAGGTCTATGGTAAACTACTCACGCTTCATCGGAGAGGCAATGGTGTTGATGTAGAAGCCCTCCGTGATTGATTCCCCCCCGGCAGATCACCGGAAAAGACTCCAAGATGGGATCTCACGGGTACAGAAGGTTGCGGCGGTGGAAAAGTGGTTTCGTGGCTCTCCCCGATGTTTCCAGGGTATAAGTGTATATATAGGCAAAAGAAGTACGTCGGTGGAGCTACGAGGGGCCCACGAGGGTGAAGGGCGCGCCTACCACCCTGGGCGCACCCTCCTGCCTCGTGGCTTCCTCGTGGAGTTCCAGACTTCGACTCCAAGTTTTCTAGATTGCTTTCGGTCCAAGAAAGATCATCACGAATGTTTCATTCCGTTTGGACTCCGTTTGGTATTCCTTTTCTGCAAAACTCTAAAATAGGCCAAAAAAATAGAACCTGGCACTGGGCCTCCGGTTAATAGGTTAGTCCCAAAAATAATATAAAAGAGCATATTAAAGCCCATTAAACATCCCAAACAAATAATATAATAGCATGGAACAATAAAAAGTTATAGATACGTTGGAGACATATCAGGCTCCGCCCTGTCCTACATGCAGGCCCTCTGCCGGTCGTCTGAGACTTCGCCGACCGCCTCTCCTCGGCTGCCCAACCCCGCACCCGCGTTGCCTGCCCCCTCGTCACTTGCGCCCTCGCCCCTAGCGCCCTCGCCGCCTGTTGTCTGCCGCACGCTCCGCTCCGAGATATGCCAGATGGACGTGGTGGCTGTCCCGCAGGACGGTTGGATGGTGCCCGGGGTAGGAAGCGCCCGTGTTAGCGCGCCTCCCCTCGTCGTGGCACCGGGGTGCCATCCCGTCAGTGGTCGTCCTGGCTGCATGAAGGGGAGTGCCCCCGCTGCTTTATCACCAAGCACCCGCTGAGCCGGCGTGACATCCGTTGCGCGCGCTACCGGTTCTTCGGGCACAAGGCCAAAGAGTGCACCGTCCCCCTCTCGCCCGCCTCCTCCTCGTCCGATGGGTCTGTTCCTCCTCCCCAACGCCGCCGCATCTCTTCGTGGGACTCCGGTCACTCCCTCCCCGCCTCGTCGGCCTCGCATGGCGACCTGAGGGCCTACGACGTATCTGCGGCCACAACTCGTACCTCCTCGGGGCTGCCGACGCCCGTGTCCTCCGGGCCGGTGGCCATCTCGTCGGTGCCATGCTCGAGCTCCAACCCAGCCGACTCTGTCGTCGGCGGTCTCTGCCTCTTCACAGGCCACCCCATTCTCTGGGCACTGATACGTCCATTTTGCATCATGCTTTTATATTGATATTTATTGCATTATGGGTTGTTATTACACATTATGTCACAACACTTATGCCCACTAGTCGTCAACCCGTGCATTCGCACGGGTTAGTCCGATTGCACATAACATTATTACTTCATCATATATCAATTGCTTTGTGTTGCCCATTTTTTTCTATGCATGAATGATTCATATGAGACTGTTAACTTGTACGCTAACTCAGAATTATAGTTTTCCTAAAGATATTATTGAGAGCATGTAATTGTTTTTGTTAATATAAAAAAGCATGCAAAATGCCCCTTTTGGGTCCCAATCCATATTCTCACTTTAATGGGTTTAACCTATTTAGGTGTGCATGCCCACTTGTGTGACTGTAGCTTTTTCAAATGGCGATGCATTCTTATATACTAGATCAGCAACGCGCCTTGGCGCGAGGGTGCCGGTCCTAACCTTTTGTCAAGTAGGTAATGCTAAATCAGTAAGAAGCACGCCCTGAAGTATGTAATCAATGCACGGTTCAACACCAAAAGAAATGCAAATCTTTAACCTCGTGAATTTTCCAATCAAAGTACATATCATAGAGTACAATTGAGGCACATCAAGCTCGGCACAAAGGAATAGGCCAAGTAATGTTTAATAGATCAGGCTTGAGTAGCACATAGGCAACAAGACAGTACAAATATTGAAAGCGAAGCATTTAGACAGGAGGCTAGTGACAATCAGATAGCAGTCCTTCGCCAAGGATGGTTGAAATTCCTTGTCGCTCAAAGAAAAGTTGAGTAGCATTGGCCTAAAAGTGAAGAAAAAAACCATATTCCTCGAGAAGATATCTCAACATTTTTACAACAATAGACATCTACAGTGACCAAGGAACTATCAAGAAGGCAAGATTCGTAAACTAACATCAAGCAACATATTCCTGGAAATGTTTAGCATGATTAGTAAACTGACATTCTATAGACCAAGGAAACATACTTGTCTTTGACCAACCTAATTTAAAGGAGAATTTCTTTCAATCTTTGACCAGCCTGTAGTTATTGTCACTCTTCCATCCACACCTTATAAAAATGAACAGAGGAGTAAAATAACAAAACACGGTGCTTTAGTTAATGCAACAAAATATGAACCCTAACAAACATGAAGGCATAGGATGATGGTTAAGAAAGTCAATAGCAAATAAGTAGTGAGAAAGTAGGTCACCTCACTTAATCTACCTTCTGCGATATACAATACGATCAACACTTCTTTGTTTCATGTAAAGACCAGTACCAACTCTGGGTTTTAGTGAAACAGTTAATGGAAAGACCAATGTTGGGGTTTGTAATGTTTCAAATAGATACTCTACATAGTAGGTGACAGATGCAAATCCAAAACTTTGTCACGAGAAACTCTTGATTGTTGATCGGATGTTTTCCCTTTATTAGTACATTGTACAATTTTTTGGCTGGTGAGAATAGGCAACCAATACTAACCCTGTCATACAACAGTTTAGGTCCACAATGTTGTTAAAATCAATTCCATAGATCCATCAAAATAAAATGTTGTTCACAAACCATTCTCTTATGGAATACCAAATTTTAGCAGTACCAAAATGATCCACGGTGCTACTGGTTTTACTAACGCGATGAAACAAAATCCACACTCTAAAAATGAATTACTAAACACCTGATTAGGCAGTGGACACATTTTCTATGGCTTAGGCAGACCAAATTAAGGAGAACTGAGAACATCTTTGTTAACGTCACAGGGTGTACAATGTACAATGTTCTCAATTCTACTGACTATGAAACATATGTTCTCTACGATCTTACAACATTATAAAAATTATCTTATCAATGATTGCATTAAGAAAGAGAACAAAGAAGTCCTAGCAAAATAGCGGATGGGAGCACATTTTAGTATCCACATGAATGAGGTACACATGATGCCGGTCCTTGTACCACCTAACTATCATTTTAACTACAAGCTTTGGATCTTCAGTTGGATAAATCACAAGGCTTTGGTTTCAGTTAGATTTAAAAACTTTGGGCCTTTAGACAACAAATGTACCAGCAATCAAATGTACCTTCTGCTGACCTGGGCGTCAAGGTTGGGGGTGACGGTGACCTTGCCGTCGGGGTTGACGCTGCCAGCAACCTTGGGGTCAGGGTAGGGGCTCACGACGATCTGGCCATCACGTCATAGTGTAGTAAAGAGTAACATGGTTTTAATATTATAACAAGCATCAACTAAAGAAGTGCACCTACATGTAGAACAAGCACATTTGTTGCTAACTCTCGTCTCACATCACATCTTAATCCATTCATGTACAAAGACTAGCAATCAATCATGGCAAGAATCTGAACCCTTTGGCTAGCAAGTTGAACAAAATAGAGAAATAATGGATGGATGAGAAGAGGACATTGGAGGGGAGTTCATACCTGCAGAGGCGGATCTCAGGTTGGCGTGGGTGGCACGAATCGGACCGGCGAGCTGCGTGCTGCTCTGGGGCTGCGCATGATCCGGTGAGCCGCGTGGGCTCAGGGGCGGCCGGAAGAGCAGTGTGCCGCCGGTGCTGCCATAGTCGTGAGACATACACACGGATACACCAAATGGTATTTCCCTGACGAAGCAGGGACACAAGATTGAACTCCATCTGTAGAAATAGGAATCATCAAATATTAGATAGCCTCCAGAGAAAAGATTAGAAGACAGAATACTCATCAGAAACAAGAGATAAATAATGCAGAATGGGAAACCCAAGGTGTTACATGGAATAACCTTTTTTCAGAAATAATTCAACTCTATCGTGAAGCAAGCTATGAACAAAACAAGACCAGACCGTTCATAGTATATACAGTTATTGAAGAGCAAGTAGTATATAAAATTTAGAGCTAAGTATCATTAAGGGCTCCTTTAACACAAGCAGAGATAGCATGATCATAATAAACACGCTGGCAGTAGGAAGCCTCGTTATCCATGCACCCCAGAAGAAGGACATCATCCACACAGATAGGCATCGTTATAGATGACACGAGCAAAAGCACAACTATCACTAACTATTCTTAGGGTTTAATACAAAGCAAATCCACCTAAAAAGAGTACTATCATGGATCTAACATTGTATCAAGAAAAGAAAATGAGAGACATGTAGTAACTGGACACTGGAGGCATATCATCTCCTAGGATACTATGGTAAAACTACAACTAAGCTTAAAGTTATACTTTTTTCATAGAATAAGAACTGTAGCCAGATACATGACCCCAGATGATGCACCCTTCTTCTCACCTGTGGCTGGGCGACAACTACATAATTTCTTGCCTTGCACTGAAACTACAAATAGTAACCTATTCAGGAACTAAAATAAATGAATTCCTTACCTACTGCATTTTGTGAACCAAAATAAGTGGGACCATATCTAGAGTATCATTTTGGCAGAATCATTTACCTATGCATGACTACATCATCTTTATGTGGGCTATCGGGTGGTAGGTGTGACATATGCCAACAGGTGGCTTATCATTGTGGGAGCCAGTAAGACGTCGCCGGTGCCTGGAAGCGGGATGAGGCGAAGACATGCACGCTGGCGAATCTTACCCAGCTTCAGGGCTCTCCGTGGAGATAACACCCCTACTGCTGCTCTGCGGGGTCTCCGCATGATCACTAGATGAACGAGTGGTTACAAGATGCTCCTCGAGCTGTTTGGCAAGAAGAAGAAGAAGGGCATGGCTAGCTCTCCTCTCCTCTCTATGTGGTGTCTAAAACTAGCTCAGATCAACCCTTTGCATGGGTGCCCCGGGGGGTTTATATAGGCCCACCCCCCGGGGGTACAATGGTAATCCGGCTGGGCGTGGGCCCCAGCCGTCTGTGTCTGCGCTCGCCGGCTTCTGCGCCGGCTGCTGGGGCCCGCCGGCTGGTGGGTCCCGCCGGCTGCCGGCTCCTTGGTCGACAGGCAGGCCCCACTGTCCAGGGCCTTGTCGGTGGCTGGTTACTGTTGCCTCAACCTGGTGATGAGGGCTTCGCCGAGGTGGGCGTGGCTACAGTGCCGCCGCCCGGCGGGCGATCGTTGTAGCCTCACCGCGTCTTGTCTCCTTAATGGGGCGTCTCCTTCGAGGGAGGAGGCAAGCCGGCTGCGGGGAGCCGGCCCTGTCTTGGGCCGACTGGGGGAGGCCTGGCCGCCTTCGGGTGTCTCTCTACCTGAAGGGGCCCACCGCCCGTGGGCCGCGCTGACAGCCCATCGTGGGTGGCATCTGGGTCAACATGGCAACAGTGCCGCGCCGGACGGGTCATGGCCACCCCGTACGGCGCACTGTGCCAGCCGTGCTCCGGGATTCGGGGTGGCAGGCTTTACTGTAGCCATGCCCCGCCACATCGCTGTTATGTGGATGCAGACTTCGAGGGTACGATCTTGACCGCTTTGTGGGAGCCGGCCCCTTGGAGTCGGCCTTCTCGTGGCCGGCTCCTTGGAGCCGGCCCTCTCGCGGCTTTCTTCATGAGGGCTAAAGCCGGGACGCCTTCTGATAGTCCTCCTAGAAGGCGGCCCCACGTCTTGGATTCTTGAGGGCCGGATCGGCTCGTACTTTTTTCAGATGGGCCAGGGGGAGCCAGCTAGGCTACCCATGGTCATTTACTCCGACAGTAGTCCCCGAAGCTGAGCGAGCTTCAAGGCTGACAAAGGGACGAGAAGCTTGGTCAGCTTCCTATCCTGAGGAGCCGGCTTTGCTTATGCGCGCCGTCTTCGTAAAGCTCCGTTTCTTGTAGGCGGGAACGTGGGTCGGCTTGCGAGCTGACCGCGCGCCATCCCGCGGGGCATGTGGCAAGGAAAACCTGCTAATGCACGCGCGCGATGGGACGCCACCGCAGGCCCGGGCCCGCCACTCCTAGGCGTCGGCCCGAGCGCGGATCTTCTACGGCCCACAACGGACCGCTCGCCTTCCCGCGGCGGTTTTATTACGCCATCAGGGAGCAATAATCACGGGACGTGGGGGAGTGGGCGCAGTTGATCCCACGTTCCCCCACACCACGCCTCCTCGGCTCCGCCGCGCGGGTCTATAAGTAGGGGGGAGGGGGAGCGGTAGAGGCTTGCACGCTCTCCCTCGCTCCGCCCCTTCTCACCTTCCTTCTTCTTCCCTTCGCCGCCGCAGTGACCCATTGCTGCGCTGCTCCGCCGTCGGACCTCTCGGTTCCTTTGGTCCTGCCGTAGCGGGGTCGTGCGTTTCTCCGCCGTCGCATCGTCTTGTTCCTCGCCACGTCGTTCCCATGGCGTTGTCGAGCTCGTGGGATGGCTCCAACGTCCACGAGGACCACGTTGAGTTCCTCCGCCGGACGCGGCGTCTGCCGGGCGAGAACTACGTGCGGGTTCGTCGTGCACCGGCGAGGGAGATTTCGCCGGCACCGGAGGAGGGCGAGCGGGTAATCTTCTGCTCCCACTGCCTGCTCGGCTTCAGCCTCCCGGCGAGCGGATTCCTTCGCGCTTTTCTTGAATTTTACCACCTCCAGCCACATCACCTCACGCCCAACGCGGTGATGCTGCTGTCGGCTTTCGTCACCTTGTGCGAGGGCTTTCTTGGGGTTCTCCCCACTCTCAAGCTCTGGGAAGAATTCTTCCAGAGCAAGCTCGGCACCGTTGTCGCGGGCGTGCCCGCCCCCTGCGGAGCCTTCATTGCCATGAGGCGAAGGGCCGAGAACAATCCGTTCCCGCCCATCCCACTGATCCAGTCGGTGAAGCTCTGGCAGAAGTCCTATTTTTACGTGAAGAACGTCGCCCAGCAAGGCGACTTCGTCAACCTGCCGGCTTACGTAGCCAGCCCGCCGGCTGGGAGGCAACCCTCGTGGAGCTACCGGGCCAAGTCGTTGTCTCAGGCCGGGAACGCAGCCGTCTCCCGGCTCCGGGTGATGATCCAATTGGAGGGCCTAACCGGAGCCGACCTGGTGGCCGCCTTCGTGGAGCGCCGAGTACTTCCGCTCCAAGGCCGGCCTCACATGATTTGCCAGATGAGCGGCCGCTTCGACCCGTGCCGGCTGAGCACCAGGGAGATGCCTCATGCTGAGGTGTCTTACATGGTGAACTACATCTCCAACTGCAAGCTCGCCGAGGATTGGCAATACGGCAAGGGGCCGTATTCTCGCGCCAACCCTCCGCCTGCCGTAAGTTTTTCTTATTTTCTTCCTTTTGTAGCCGGCATCATGATGGCCGGCTTCTGATCAATTGGTTTGCCCTCAGCAGAACCCACTTCTTCCGCCGACGGCCGGGGCCGCAGGGGTAGAGCGCCAGCTCCTCCCCGACCGCATGGTGGACGACATCGATGATCCGGACCTGGGAGCGGCCGCCATGGAAGATGCCATCATGGGGGAAGGCGACGAGGCAGGAGGCGCGGGGCTCGGGGCGGGCCTCGAGTACTAGGCGGACGATGACGAGGTCGAAGCCGCCCCGCACCTCCAGCCGGCGCTTGATCATCAAGGCGCGGGCCCGTCTACCGCGCCGACTGCCCGTGGCGGCACGCAGAAATGCTGGGCCGCGTCGACCTTCTTCGGCAGCCGGCCGAAGAAATCCAAGGGTTCAACGGCGGCGACCAAGCGGGATGAGGCGGCCGTGAAGGCGGCCCGCTTCCGCAAGGCGGTGAAACAGCCGCAGGCGATCTCGGCGTAAGTCGTCAAACGTCTTGTATTTTTTTGTTGTTCTCTTCGATTGAGGCTCTTCTAAACCTTTCTTTGCTCGCCGGGCAGGGCACCACTTTCCCTCGAGCGAGGTCCTGGCGGCTCCATAGTCGGGCCGACTGGGGGGTCCTCAGGCTCCCGCCGCGTGGATCCCCGCGCCGACCTCATGGAGGCCACGGAGCAGAACGCACCAGAGCGGAAGAAGCGGGAGGCGGCGGAGCGAAGGACCGCCCAGGCGGTGAAGGAGCAGGCCGACGCGGTGGCCAAGGCCCGGGCGGAGGCAGCAGCCGTGGAGACGGAGGCGGAGGCCTCGCACCACCAGCCTCCGCTGCTTGTCGTTCCCCTCCGCGCCATGGCCCCCGTCGGAGGAGGTTGACCAAGACCCACCGGTGATGGAGAGGAGGGAGGACCATGTGGTCTTTGTGGAGGAGGTGCCGTAGACGGCGCCGACTGGAGCGGGCCAAAGCGGCCAACTAACCGCGGCGCCAGAGCAGCCGGCCGGGGGCGAGCCGGAGGCAGGGGCCGGCCTCGAGGTGCAGCCAGCATTTCGCCGGCGCGCAGGGGGAGCTACTCCGCGCCGGATCCGCATCGAGCTGCGGGCGCCAGCCAGACGGCGGAGGCCCTGGAGGCGGCCAGCGCCAGCACGTCCGAGTGGACGCCCAGCGGGGGGACGGCCGAGCTGAACACGGTGGCCCAGGAGGTCCGGAGCCGGCTTCAAGCCCAGGCCGCTTTGCGGCAGCGATATACCCAAGAGTTCCTCGCGGCGCGGGCCGTCATCCGGGTGAGCCCTCTGGCCTTGGTCGTTTTGCTTTTTTGATTTCTTCCGTGGGGGCGCGTCAGCGCACCCGCTGGGTGTAGTCCCCGAGTTCTGAGTCGGCTGCTGAGCAGGCGGCTTGGAACTTACTAGGTCCTGACAGCTATCTTATTCTTTTATCCTGTCTGATCTTCCAGGAATACCATAACCTCCGCGCTGCTGCCTTCAACTCCCAGGCTCAGGAGCTAGGCCGGAAAACCGAGGACCTGACCAACAGCCAGAGTGCGTGCTTTGTCTCGTTCATTTCCTGTGGGGGCGCGTCAGCGCACCCACTGGGTGTAGTCCCCGAGATTCAGGCCGACTGCTGAGCAGTCGGGTCGGATCTTCCCTGACGACTTCGTCCTTATTGATTTTTCCTTTGTCTTCATGCTTGCAGGAGCCAATGCCGACTTGAGGGGGCAGCTCAACGGGGCCCAGGCCGCCCTTCGCGCCAAGGAAGCCGAGTACAATGCCTTGGTCCTGGAGCGTGACCGCCTGGCCAAGAAGTTGGCCGACCAGGAGGAGAGCCACAAGGCGGCCCTGAAGAAGGCGCAGGACAGAGAGGACGCCCTCAAAGCTGAGTTCGAGACCGAACCGGCGGGCTGGGCTGAGGCGAAACAAGCGCTGAGCGAGGGCTTCGGCCAGATTGAGGATCTGATCGATGGTAAGCCGCCTTCCTCACTCCTTGCTTGCCCCTTGCCCCTGATTTGTGTTCTGACTTGTGCTGCTTTTTGTTCTTTGTGCAGACTACTTCCCCGACTACTCCGTCTTCGCCACCTAGACCATCAAGGCCCATCGCGAGGCGCGCCGGCAGGCGGGGGCTGAAATCGCATCAGACGCGAGTCGGACGCTTGAGGAGAAACTCTTGACGGTCCAAGCCCGGCTGCAGCCGGCTCACCGCATGCTCCGCCGCCTCCAGTGCGCCGGGGCGCAGGTGTTGGCCGCCCTCTGGCCAGGCGAAATGATTCCCCGCACCCCGAGTCGGACTGCCGACTGGCTGGAGGTTGCGGTTGGCCGCTTCGAGGCCTGGAAGGCATCGGCGACCCGGCTTGGAGCTGGGCGGGCGCTGGAGTTCGTCTGAGCCTGGTATCCCGGGCTGAACCTGGACCAGCTGCGCACCTGGCGGCTGGAGGCCGACGAGGAGATGGAGGAGGTGCGGCCGGCTATCGCTCAGCGTGCCTCGCCGATCGTCGAGTGCACTGACATCAGCATCTTTGCTCCTGAAATAAATGACGATGCCGTTGCCCAGCCGGAGGAATGGTTTGGGCTGGACCCGGCAGCGGGTGAGGACTCGGCGGAGGAGATTGCTTCCAGCGATGAAGGTGAAGACGACGAAGGAGAGGAAGGCGAAGACATCGAGCCGGCCGGTGAAGCGGCTAGCCAGCCCCAGCCTGACCGTGTTTCCAGCAACGAGGCGCGTGCTAGCGCGCCCTCTGCGGGAGGTGGTGATCATGCCGAGGTTCGCCAGCCGGCCACTCCTCCAGCCAGCGCTGCCGTCTCTACCGACCTACCCGACTCACCAGTCGCTCCCTTGGCTTAATCTGCCGTCCTTGCTTTTCCTGCTTGTTACTCTTTGAACAATTTTTGTTAAACTTGCGCAGTTCCACCCACTGGGGGTGTATTCAAATTATGTTGAATGCTGGCCTTTCGAAGGCCTTTTGTGTAAATATGACCGTGTGTGTGTTTGGCTTCCATCCGCGTATGCTTTTTATCTTTAGGTTGTTTCCTTTGCCGCCTTCCCCTAGCTGTTGCCTTCCCAACCGGCAGCTGCTCTGCAGCCTGCGGCTAAGGAAGGACTTGGCTATATTTTTTTATTTTTTTGGGGGAAGGCAAGTACTCGAGCTTTCTTAGATTGAAGCGAGGTGAATGGAAGCCGGCCGGCCGGCTACTCTGGTAGTCGGTCGGTGGTGGGAGAAAAACCGGCTTTTGTTATATTAGCCCGTTAGTCCCTAGCCGTTTTTCGTGTGGGCGTCCTTTCCTGCCTTTAACTCCTGCTAGCCGGACAACCGGTTCTTCGAACTGCGACTTTTGGCAAGAGAAGGCTTGGGTGCCAGCACACTACTTGTCTGACCGCGGGTAGGACTTCTAATATAACTCAAGGCGGCCAGTCCCCGGGCCGACTAGTCAAACCCGGTGCCGGATGAAAAAAGTGAATGTAATGACATGATCATAAGCATGATACTCTTCATTTATAGCTAAAAGATGGCAGTCCCCGAGCTCTCCTCGGGGGGCCTATTGTCTCGTACTTAGTACAAAAGTTAGCGTGATACATACTGCATTTCAACTGTAAAATCTTTGGAGGAGGTTGGCGTTCCATGGTCGTTCCGACTCTTTGCCGGAGTCGTCTCTCTTTCGTGCCTTCGGCTTCTGTGCGTCGATCAGGTAGTAGGAGTCATTTCCCAGCGCTCTGCTGATGACGAAGGGGCCTTCCCAAGGGGCCGAGAGCTTGTGCTGGCCGGCTGTTCGCTGGATCAGCTGGAGCACGAGGTCCTTCTTGGAAAGATCTTGGTCTGACCTTCCGGCTGTGGTAGCGGCGCAAGCCCTGCTGGTAGATGGCGGACCGGCTGAGGGCTAACAGCCGGCCTTCTTCCAGCAGGTCGATGTCGTCTTCTCGTGCTTCCTTGGCCTCCGCCTCTGTGTACATGGTTACCCGAGGTGAGTCGAACTCGATGTCAGTTGGGATGACCGCCTCGGCACCATACACGAGGAAGAAAGGAGTGAAGTCGGTTGACTTGTTTGGGGTAGTGCGCAGACTCCAGAGAACGGCCGGCAGCTCATCGAGCCAACAGCAGACCGAACGTTCCAGTGGTACGACCAGCCGGGGATTGATGCCGGAAAGGATGAGGCCGTTGGCTCGCTCGACTTGGCCGTTTGACTGTGGGTGGGCAACGGACACTAAGTCCAACCAGATGCCCTGCGTCGCGCAGAAACGTGCCAAAGCTCCCTTGGCGAAATTCGTGCCATTGTCGGTGATGATGCTGTGTGGCATGCCGTAGCGAGTTGTTATATCTGCGATGAATGTCATGGAAGTCGGCCCATTTAGCTTCTTGATCGGCTTTGCCTCAATCCATTTCGTGAATATGTCCACGGCGACAAGCAGATGTGTCATGCCGCCGCGTGCCATCTTGAATGGGCCCACCATGTCCAGTCCCCAAACGGCGAAGGGCCAAGTGAGGGGAATGGTCTTGAGTGCCGAAGCCGGCATGTGTTGCTTGAAGCTGAAGACTTGGCACCCTTTGCAATGTTTAACTAACTCCTTGGCGTCATCCAAAGCCGTCGGCCAAAAGAACCCATGGCGGAAAGCTTTGGCGACGAGTGATCTTGAGGCCGCATGGTGGCCGCATTCTCCTTGGTGGATGTCTTTGAGGATTGCAATGCCCTTCTCTTGCTCGACGCATCGCTGGAAGACTCCAGTGACACTGCGCCTGACGAGCTCTCTGTTGACGATTGTGTATGCTCCGGCTCGGCGTTGGACTTGTCTTGCCTCTGTTTCGTCAGCCAGCAGATCTTGATTTATTAGGAAGTTGAGGATGGACTGAGCCCATGATGGAGCTGCGACTTCTTCTATTGCCAACACGGCTACTGCGACCAGGGCGGGCGGGCTGGGTGGTGAAATGCTGGAGTCGGCCGCCGCCTGTTGTGTTGGTGCAGTCCCCGGGCCGACTACCGCAGTCCCCGAGCCGGGTGTGGCAGTCCCCGGGCCGGGCGTAACTACAGAAGTCCCCAAGCCGCCTACTGACGTCCCCAGGCCGACTATCAAAGTCCCTGGGTCACCTGCTTGGTTCTTCGAGCCGGACCCGGCCGCGTTGGGGTCAGGCGGCACGAAGATGGAATCGGACTCTGGAGACGGCTTGATAGACGGCTTGAGGAGGCGTTGCAGAGAGACACCGGTTGGTATTGCCTGCCGAGTGGAGCATATTCGAGCCAGGGTATCAGCTGACTCGTTGTCGGCTCGCGGTACGTGGAGGAACTCGCATCCTTCAAAGTACCCGCTGATCTGCTAAACGAGGAAGTGGTAGCTTGCCATATTTGTGTCCCTAGCATCCCAGTCGCCGGATGGTTGCTGGACTACCAAGTCCGAGTCGCCGTAACATAGGATCTGGCGTATGCCGAGCTCTTTGGCAAGCCGGAGCCCGTGTATGAGCGCCTCGTACTCGGTCACGTTGTTGGAGGCGGCAAAGTGAATTTGCAGCATGTATCTGAGCTTGTCACCTTTGGGAGAGGTGAGGATGACGCTGGCTCCCAAGCCGGTGCGCATCTTGGACCCGTCGAAGTGCATGCGCCAATGAGTGGAGTCGGGAGCTGGCGGTAGGTACTGGGTCTCGACCCAGTCGACAAGGAAGTCGGCCAATGCTTGGGACTTGATGGCGGTGCGAGGCTGGTAGAAGATCGTGTAGGGGGCCAGCTCGATGGCCCATTTCACCACCCGGCCGGATGCATCCCGGCTGCCTACGATCTCGGCAAGCGGGGCGGTGCATACGACCGTGATGGGGTGCTCTTGGAAGTAGGGCTTCAGCTTTTTGGCGGCGAAGTACACGCCATAGCACATATTCTGGTAGTGTGGGTAGTTCTGCTTCGAGGTAGACAGCACCTCGCTCAAATAGTACACCGGCCTCTGGACCGGCTGGGCTCGGCCCTCTTTTGGGCGCTGGACTACGATGACGGTGCTGACCACCCGGCTGGTTGCAGCAACGTAGAGGAGCATGGGCTCTTTCTCAGTCGGCGCCGCCAGGACAGGCGGCGTGGCCAGCATCTTCTTCAGCTCGTGAAAAGCTTGGTCGACTTGGTCGTTCCACTCGAAGTGAGTGGTCTTCTTCATGACGCGGTAGAGGGGGAGAGCTTTCTCTCCGAGCCGGCTGGTGAAGCGGTTCAGGGAGGCCAAGCACCCGGTGAACTTCTGGACATCTCAAAGTTTGGTGGGAATCACCATTCTCTCAATGGCCTTGATCTTTACTAGGTTGCATTCGATGCCGTGTTCGGAGACCAGGAAGCCTAGGAGCTGGCCGGCTGGCACTCTGAACACGCATTTCTCGGGGTTGAGCTTGATCTGGAACCGGCGCAGGTTCTCAAATGTTTCCTTGAGGTCCTCCACAAGGTGTCGCGCTTCTCCGTCTTCACCACAATGTCGTCTACGTAGACGTGGGCATTTCTGTCGAGCTGCTTGAGGAGGCACTTCTGCATGCAACGCTGAAAAGTGGCACCGGCATTTCTCAAGCCGAATGTCATGGCCAGGTAGCAGAAAGCTCCGAATGGCGTGATGAAGGCGGTCTTCAGGCGGTCAGCCGGATCTAGCTTTATCTGGTGGTATCCTAAGTAAGCATCCAAGAAACTCAACAGCTCGTATCCGGCCATGGAGTCTATCACTCGATCAATCCTTGGCAGGGCAAAGGGATCTTTGGGGCAGGCCTCGTTGAGGCTCATGTAGTCTATGCACATGCTCCACTTGTTGTTCTTCTTTAGCACGAGGACCGGGTTGGCGAGCCACTCTGGAAAGAAAACCTCCATAATGAAGCCGGCTGCCAAAAGCCGGGCTATCTCCTCTCCCACAATCCTTCTTTTCTCCTTCGACAGTCGGCGGAGGGGTTGTTTGACTGGTTTTGCGCCTTCTCGGACATGTAGCTTGTGCTTGGCGAGTTCCTTCAGAACACCCGGCATGTCCTTAGGGGACCATGAAAAGATGTCCCGATTCTCACGGAGGAAATCGGCGAGCTCGCGTTCCTATTTGTTGTTCAGGTTTGACCCGATGACGGCAAACCTTTCTGGATGCTCGGGGTCAAGAGGTATCTTCTTCTTCTCCTTGGCCGGCTGGAAAGATCCTTGGGCATCACACTCCTTGGGATCGAGGGACAGGGCCGGCTGTTTGCCGGCCATGGCCACGACTAGGTCCAACATCTTCTTTTCTTCGGCAATCACAAGGGACTCGGCCAGCCGGCTGCAGCGCACACGGAAGACTTCTTGTAATCGCCGGCTACGGTGAGGATGCCCTTGGCGCTCGGCATCTTCATCTTGAGGTAAGCATAGTGGGGAACAGCCATGAACTTGGCCAAGGCAGGACAGCCAAGCAATGTGTGGTAGGGGCTCTCCAGGTCCACCACTTCAAACCTGATCGCTTCTCGGTGGAAATGGTCCTTGTCCCCAAAGAGAACATCAATCTTGATCTTGCCAATGGGAGCGCAGGACGGGCCAGGTACAATGCCATGGAACACAGTCCGAGTAGGCATGAGTTGCTTTGTCTTGACGTCCAGCTTCTCCAGGGTGTCACGGTATAGGATGTTGATGCTGCTCCCGCCGTCTATCAGCACGCGGGAGAAACAGGCGGCACGTTTGTCCGTTGCAAGGGTTGCATCCAAAACCAACGCATAAGAGCCGAGATATGGCATCACCTCTGGGTGGTCGGCCCGGCTCCAGCTGATAGGATTTTCTGACCAGTGCATGTGCTCGGCGGGGTTGGTAGCAACCACGTTGACTTCCTGGTGCTCTCGGCGTCTGCTACACCGGCCTTCGGGCTGGCTTGTAAAGACGACATAGGTGCATGCTCGTCGAGGAACTCGTCGTGCACAGCTCCGACTGCTGGCCGAGCGGTCAGTAGCTATGGAGCCGGAGGCGGTGGACCAGCAGGCGGAGGCGGCGCGAGCCCTTCACCTTTGGAGATTCGGGTGAGCAAGTGGCACTTTCGGGTTGTGTGGTTGGACGGCTTCGCGCCGCTGTGGAACTTGCACGGGGCGTCGAGAGTTTGCTCGTAGGAGAAAGTCGGCTGCCAAGCCGGCCTACCGCCCTTCTGCTTCTTGGGTGCGGGCCGCCCTTCGGGCTGCTTGTTCTCGACTGTGGCCACCTGCCGGCTGGTGGAGAGCGGCACGGGGCACTTGCGCTTGTGGTCATTCTGGTACGGGCGTCGACCGGAGTCCCCAGCTGGCGTCTTGGGCGCCAGGTTGAGTACCTTCCCAGACGCGTCTACCTGGAGTTTAGTCTTCATTGAGGAGTCGGCGGTGGCGTACTTGTCCGCTATGACCAGAAGCTCGTCGAGGGTAGTCGGCTCATCGTAGAGGAGCTTGTGCTTAAGGAGGGTGCCTTCTCGGCATCCGGCGGTGAAGTATTCTATGGCTTGCACCTCGTGCACCCCTTCGCAAGAGTTGCGGAGCTCGGCCCAACGCGTGAGGTAGTCGCGAGTGGATTCGGCGGGGCCTTGTACGCACAAGGAGAGCTGTCTGGGCTTGGGGGCTCGCTTGTAGGTGCTGGTGAAGTTGCGGACGAAGGCCTCCGTGAAGTCTAGCCAGCTGTTGATGCTGTAGGGCCTGAGGCTATTGAGCCAGGTTCACGCCGTGCCTTGCAGCTTGAGGGGCACGTACTTCACGGCAACGCGCCTGTTGCCATTGGCTATGCGAACCGCTGTGGAGTAGTCGATCAACCAATCTTCCGGCTTCACGGAACCGTTGTACTTGGGCGTGTCTCTTGGGAGCGAGAACCCTTTGGGGAAAGGCTCGTCGCGGATGCGGGGGCCCAAGCAAGGCGGGCCGACATCATCTTCTTCTTCTAGCGCCAGGGTTCGCACTAGGCGGTCGATCCGATGGCGGGCGTCGTTCTCGCCGACTCCTTCATGGAGACCTAGTCGGCCGCTGAGAGTCGGATGTGTGACAGGCGGTGGGGGTGGGATATCTCTCCCCACGAGGCGGAGGCAGAGGCGGGTTGCCCCGCCGCTCCACGGCCCGGGGACGGCCTTCTGCGTCTCGCTCGATGGAGGTCCGGGTTCGGCTTCGGCTGGCAGCCGGCTCCTCGTGTCGCGCGCGGGTTTTACCCGCAGTCGGTGTCCGGGATGTCGCGTCGTGCTCTCGGCACGGGGGAGGGCTTTCCGCGTGGGCGTCAGCTTCGTGTCGCTGTGCGGCTGCATCGATCAGTTGCTGGATGCGTCTAGTCATGTGGGGGAGTTCTTCGGCCCCCAGTCCGTCTAGCTCATCTACGGCCGCCTGGGCGGCGCGCAGGTTCTCGAGCGGAGTGGCGTAGACTGGGCGGTCAACTCCTAGCATGTCGGCGAGGGCAGCGCCGCGCTGTTTGACAATGCCGGCTCGGCTTGGCCCGCCTGGGGGCGGCGTGCCAAAGGTGGCGTGGTCGGCTTCGCGCTGGTGGGCCTCGGTGAGGCGTCTCATGGAGGCCAACTTCCGGCCCTCCATGAGGAGGGCGAGGCGGTGAGCCTCCAGTGCTTCGGCATCGGCATCGGCCGGGAGGGGGATGGACAAATCGTGGACCACTGCATGCGGGGCGTCGAGGGCGTTCTAGCCAGAAGCGCTGCCGTGGCCAATGACCATCACCTCAGTGGTGGCGCCGTCGCAGCCATCGGCACGGGGAAGAGGGTCGTTGTAGATCGCGACGTTGGTGGGGAAAGCATCGAGCGAGGCCGTGTCGGAGTCGACAGGCATCGGATCGGTGGAGCCAATAGACTCCAAGTCCCCAGCAAGCTCGTCAGAGACGTGGAGCTGGCCGAGGAGGTTGACAAGGTGGTCGGTGCCTGCGTCAAAGGCGAGCTCGTCGGAGATGAGGGTCTCGTCAAGGAGATCGGCGAGGCCGCTCGTTGCGCAGACGTTGGCGACGCCTTGCAGCGCGTCGTGGCAAGCGCCATCGGGCGTGCCGGGCTGGCTACGCTCGCTGGGGAGGAAAAGGGTTCCCGTCCAGAACAGGTCTCTGGACGACGGTGCACCTCGCCCCACGGTGGGCGCCAAATGTCGGGTGGTAGGTGCGACATATGCCAACGGGTGGCTTATCATTGTGGGAGCCAGTAAGACGTCGCCGGTGCCTGGAAGCGGGATGAGGCGAAGACATGCACGCCGGCGAATCTTACCCAGCTTCGGGGCTCTTCGTGGAGATAACACCCCTACTGCTGCTCTGCGGGGTCTCCGCATGATCACTAGATGAACGAGTGGTTACAAGATGCTCCTCGAGCTGTTTGGCGAAAGGAAGAAGAAGGGCACGGCTAGCTCTCCTCTCCTCTCTATGTGGTGTCTAAAACTAGCTCAGATCAACCCTTTGCATGGGTGCCCCGAGGGGTTTATATAGGCCCACCCCCCGGGGGTACAATGGTAATCCGGCTGGGCGTGGGCCCCAGCCGTCTGTGTCTGCGCTCGCCGAATTCTGCGCCGGCTGCTGGGGTTCGCCGGCTGCCGGCTCCTTGGTCGACAGGCAGGCCCCACTGTCCAGGGCCTTGTCGGTGGCTGGTTACTATTGCCTCAACCTGGTGACGAGGGCTTCGCCGAGGTGGGCGTGGCTACAGTGCCGCCGCCCGGCGGGCGATCGTTGTAGCCTCACCGCGTCTTGTCTCCTTAATGGGGCGTCTCCTTCGAGGGAGGAGGCAAGCCGGCTGCGGGGAGCCGGCCCTGTCTTGGGCCGACTGGGGGAGGCCTGGCCGCCTTCGGGTGTCTCTCTACCTGAAGGGGCCCACCGCCCATGGGCCACGCTGACAGCCCATCGTGGGTGGCATCAGGGTCAACATGGCAACAGTGCCGCGCCGGACGGGTCATGGCCACCCAGTACGGTGCACTGTGCCAGACGTGCTCCGGGATTCGGGGGTGGCAGGCTTTACTGTAGCCACGCCCCGCCACATCGCCGTTATGTGGATGCAGACTTCGAGGGTACGATCTTGACCGCTTTGTGGGAGCCGGCCCCTTGGAGTCGGCCTTCTCGTGGCCGGCTTCTTGGAGCCGGCCCTCCCGCGGCTTTCTTCATGAGGGCTAAAGCCGGGCCGCCTTCCGATAGTCGGCCTAGGAGATAGCCGGCGAGGGGAAGGCGGCCCCACGTCTTGGATTCTTGAGGGCCGGATCGGCTCGTAATTTTTTCAGACGGGCCAGGGGGAGCCAGCTAGGCTACCCGTGGTCATTTACTCCGACATGGGCCCTGCTACAACATGCGGTGATTGTTCTGCACATAAAACAATTTATCAGAAAAAGATTATTTCTTCCTCCATAAAATTTGTCTAAATAAAGTACACAAAATATAAGCACATTAATATACTTGGGTTGTCCTACAAATTTAACTAAGCAAAGCAATGAGTGTAGGAAGCTAAATTGCAATCTACACCATACTAATACACAACTGAACAGTACTGGAACCAAAAGATCAGTAATATATATGTGGATACAAACAATATATAGAAATGCAATGAAGCCATACTACTATGCAAAGCAGTACTGGAACTAAAAGATCAATAATATATGATAATGTTCCTTGGTTATTGCTAAGAAAAACTTCTCGAGTATGCATGACTCTTGAGATTGGACATAAATTAAGAGTGTTTCTATGACCACTATCGAGACATCCATGTTTTGTTTCTGAACTCAGAGGATGCAAGGAAGTGAGATTAATTCTATCCAAGACGAACATGCACTCATGTTCCAGTCTATTAGTATAATTGTCCATCGGCAGTGTTAGCTCCAACAAACAAAAAGCCTGATTAGTAGATTCACCGTAACAATTGTATGTTTGTTCACCTGGAATAATGCATCATGCAACAATTTGTAGGAATTGAAGTATCCAAATTACTATGAATGATGTCAGGTTTGTTTATTCTCGACAACTTTGAAGCCCCGAGTTACCTAATCAAATCAAAGTGTATAAAATAGATAAAGTAGAATGCTCATTGCCTACCAGCTGCTGCAGCAAAATAATTTCTGAAGGTTTCCTGTTTTTTCCATCTTCAGGCATTGGCCAAAGTGTGCAGTGCAGAGGATCTTTTGGTTCTTCCGAGATCTGAAACAAATTTTTCACAGAGAAGTGTAAGCATCAATTGTTTTGCTAAAGACGGTTCTCATGCTAACAATGTAACGAGGAAATTCCTTGGCCCTCTCAAAATCAAGGGCCAGTAAGATGGTGTCAACTTGTAAGATCAAAAACAAAAAAAATATTGAAATTGAAATAGCCAGTGGAAGGCACAGTGGGGCTACAGACGTACCTAAGAATCAGAGGCACACATACAAAGAACGACGCTGGACAAGAGAGTGGTATGCCTAGCCTGCAGTTCATTCAGATCCTGAGGCACATTCAACACCATGGACACATCCGACATCTCCAGCTCATCTGCGCAACCAAAATCCTATCATCAGTCAATCCGATGCTCCGAGTCCCCTAAACCGAACCATGAGTAAACAGTACCTTGCAAGGTATACATTTACACAAGTCTTCCACATAGGGCATGCACCATAAAAGGAATAGGTGATATTAAGCTACTAAAGCCATAGACAACAGCAAAGGACCGATCTGGTCCTAGGCACAAGAACCAACAATCAACTAAATCATACCGAGTCTACAAGCAGCCCTATGCAACAAGAAAAGCTTAACAGATTAATACATGTTATCCATGGTAATGTAATATGGCAGAATTGCTCTCTGAACTACAACCCAAGCATGTCAGAGTAGCACCCAGCACTCACGACGACATGGAAGCGCTCTCTGAACTACAACCCAGAATAAACACATGCAAAGTTTTCTCTAAATGTTAATATATGCATACTTTGACAATTTTCTAACCCAAACAAATAACTCAAAACCAACCCATGTGGATCTGGAACAACACATTTAAATCCTTATTAATAAGGGCAATCATTCTTAACAGTAATCCACAACTAAAAAACCAAGAAAAACCTTAGTGGATCTAGCAGGCATGAGTGATTACTGATTAGCAAAAAGGGGAATGGGACCAACAAAGATAAACACATAAGGGTGAGAGAGACATGAGATCCTCACAATAGCACCACCATGTTCAGCGAGATAAGAACAACATGTAAAGGAAGTAACAAACATATATACATAAGAGCAGTTTAGTCAATCCTAATTAGGTCTGTGTGAATGTTTACTCTCGATTAAAATTTCAAACAAGGTCACATTAATTCGGTTAATTTTGAATAATTAGAGAAACCACATAACCAATCAGAGCAAGGTATATGCACCAAAAAGGCCTGATTACCTATACTACAATCAAAAGTATCATATACTATTAGATCTGCATACACATCACTGTTTTATCACACTATTATACATAAAATAAACCAATGGAATGCTGCTGGTACCTAGCGGCTGGAGCAAGGGATTCAATCGGACGGACGATCGAATGGAATGCTGCGGAGGTAGCTGCTAGAAGCATTGCAGAATCGGAGGTGGCATGCCTTGGCTCGTGCTCCTCCTACTAGAGGAGAAAGGGCGGGAAGACGCGGACAGGAGGGCGAGTCGCGGCGATGGAGATGGCGTGCTCCGCCTGGATTTCCCCCTCTGCCGCGGCTTGAGACACGAAGCGGCCAGCAAAGCTGTCAGGTTAAGTAGGCCGGCCCTGGCTTGGCGGTTGTGCTGGGCTGCTATAGTAGCGTTGCTGATTCGCTCCTGCAAAACCAACAAGGTGGCTGACTTTTTACGAATGAATAAGGCAGCTATTTGATTCACTCACAGTATGCAACATCCATGGATGGATGAATTAACTTGTAGTTCTAGAACAAAGCAAATAATTTTATGAATCGGCATAACAACGAATTTTATGATGCAAGAGCTTGACAACAATAGTAGGCAAGAATTTTTTATCTCGAGCAAAACTGGACAACAAAGACACATTTTTTCTGTAAAATATAACCATTTCCTATAAACACTACCAACCCTGAGTATTGGACCCAATCAAGAACATGATCCTCTCTCCCTCTCTTTCTTTCATAATGAATTGACAGGAGGGAATGACATATGCACTAAGCACCACATAGTTGTGTAAAAAAGGAGAAACACTGAAGAAGAGTCCAAGAAGGTCTTCGGGTACCTTTGCAGGAGGGAGGTAGTGATGCCTTGCTGGCAGAGGAGCGGGATAGAAGTCATCACTCTCGCCGTCGAAAGGTATGTCCAGCGAGAAAAGATATGGTAGAAGGCCTATATCTGAAGCAAATATATATAAAAAATAAGTCAAACCATATATTATCCGAGAAAGACTGATCAATCTCTCTATCATCCTAACATTTATTGAGAGGCCACAACGATTGTATAATGATCAGCCGCCAGACACCATGAACAATACAAGTGATACACTTATGTAAGTAGGCATGGAAGGACATAATAAATGCAGGCTGATGCAACTAAATGAGAATAAAGGAGCCACAGCTAAAATACATGCAGGCTAATACATGCAGGCTGATGCAACTAACAGAGAATAAAGGTTAGTATAAGTTTCCTAAACAAATTTAGGTTAAAAGGTAAATCAACAAAAAAAATTGCCTGCTATACACTGGTATATAGGATCGGTAACCTACGCACTCTACTCCAACCCAACAAAAATAGAGAAAATAGAGCAGGTAACATGTATACTACAATGCAAGTACCTCTACGGGTTCAGGTAAAGTAACCAGTTGTTTTTCATTATTTATTATTTCACAAATACATTGTTCATAAGCTATTCAGAAATACATGTTTCAGCAGGCAGCAACCCTGCAAGAATCTAAAATCTTTCACTGGATAAATAATACTTCCTCCAATCCAAAATAAGTGTCGTAGTTTTAGTTCGAATTTGCACTAAAATCCTGACACTCATTTTGAATTGGAGGGAGTATTGTTTTATCTACTATAGGTTTCAGCTATTCCAGCCTAAAATTGTAGCAACAACAGGTTTACTTTCAAAAGTGAACGGAAACATAGATCTTGGCATGCATAGTAGTGTTAACATCAAGTTAGTAGTTTCACCTGCAACTGCACATGTCGCTTATCATAGAAGTTTTTGTAGGCAAAAAAATAGTATACTTGGTAAACAGCTGTGACCAACAGCCAATTTTCTTTCTAAGCCAATAAGATCAATTACATGGCAGATTCCTATTGATGATTCAACTCCTGCTTTTCCCCTTCTGAGTAGATCTGCTTGCATGTATTTCTGTATTAAAATAAAAGTGGAGTGATTAGTTATCGATTATTAACTAATGTATCACATAGATCACTATGTATTAGCTAAATCTTTTATTAAATTCAACTAAGATGAACAGAAAAAAAATCTTAACATATCTCAAGTTGATCTGTAACCTCATAAGCCAAGCATCAGCATGAAAATAACAGGATGAACAAAATGTTTTATATCTCAGACAGAGGTCACATACCAGGAAGCATTGGTACAATCAAACACTGATTTGCAGTTTGACGGGTGGATGAAATTTCTGCAAATTAGCTCTTTCAGACCACAGGTTCCTGACAAAGTGACAATGCATCTGAAAATCAATTGAAAGCAAGCGAGAGTTACTTGAAAAACAAGCATGCTCTCGTCTTCATCATGTAGAAGGAATGCCAAGCTACAGTAGCAGGTAACATGGGTCACACACTCATTCCTCACAATAGAGAATTAGCTCATATATAGAAGCAAAAAATGTAATCCCTCATAGCAATTAAAGGATGGCTGAGATCCAAAACTTCTACAATTATGATCAGTGGTCATTGTTTCCGCCCACATAACCACCCAAACCGAAGCATTCGAGGTCACATCTCAACATCTACAAAGCAGTAAAGAGACCAGGATTAACTGCCCATGTGGATGACAACACTTGATGCCAGGTATGTGCAGTTTTGATTCTTAAATTGATTACTTCACCACAACAGACTAATAGTGAACATAAATGGATAGTCCATCAAAGAATAGTGCAAAACTACAGATTCAGATTATGCAGATCATGTTAAATTAAGTACCCGTATACATGTGCAAATATTTACCTTTTGTGCGTCTCTTCACCTCTCATCATTATCCAGGAGAGCACTCCAACATATCTAAACATTTATAGTTACTACTATAACTCATGTGAGGCTTGGAACACCGACGTGGTTATCGTAATGTTGTCTAGAGCTCCACCAGGACGGACCTCATTCAAAAAAAGAGAGAACCAGTTACTTGGATTAAGATATAAACATGAGCCAAAGCAGAGCATAACTTCATAAATGTGATCGTTTCCAGCATCATCTCCTAGAAGAAGAAAAATTCAAAGAGGTTGCTATATGTATAGATAAAGGTGTATTGCTTATACAGAAAGCTATACCTTGCATAAATACACACAGACATTTGCCACACAGGTTTAGCAAGCCAGCAATGGACCATCTGCCTATCTACTATAAATAGAGTGTCCTTAAATCTGATTACATGAGCCAAGGAAGATCATGATCCTCTCTCTATCTCTCTCTTTCAACCAAAATCTTGATTCTAATCTACTGCACAACAATCATGGGTGCACGGGTCACGGCAGCTGGCGTGGGTGCGCTGACCGGGGGAGGATCAGGAACATAGGAGGACGAGAAGCTCACCTAGCACGAATCAGCGCGCTCGCTCGAAGTAGAGCCGGAGCACAAATCGTCGGAATCTTCATCGGGAGCAAGAAACAACAGCAGCAGTAGACCTGCATCATGTACCACATGAGCACCTAAGATGAATAGCCGAAGAATCAAAACCGAGAAAAAAATCATGCACCAAACGAGAACCTCAACCAGCCTCATGCCACACCAAATCCATTGTCAGCCCAATCCCTCCCCGAGATGCCCCTTCCCGGTCCCAAGGAGAGAGCCAACGGCTGCGCTGTCCGACGACGAGGAGAGGATGCGCAAGGAGAAGAACGGGTGAGAGAGAGACCTCGTCGTCGCCTCGCTCCCATCCTGGCCCTCCCCGTGTTGGGCTAGACGAGGTGGAGCCCCACCTACTGCCGACGAGCAGGTATGGATGCAGTGGAGCTCGGGGCGGGGATTGGAGAGAGGCGCGGTGGCAGGGCAGGGAGGCGTGGCGGCGGGGCAGGGAGGGGAGAGGAGGCGGCGGCGATGCGGGAGGAGCGGCGCATAGGGGAGGAGAGGAGGCGGCGGCGAGGCGGGATGAGTGGGGCGCGGGGGAGGAGAGGAGGCAGCGGCGAGTGCGGGGGGGGGGGAGACGACGGGCGCGGGAGCCGCCGCCGCCGTCGCCGGATGAGGAGTGAGCGAGGGAGGAGGGAGGCGGCTGCAGGAGCGAGCGAGGGAGGAGGCGGCTAGGTCTCCGTTACAGGAGCAGCCGACCCTTTTATACCCCCACCACGCGAAATGACTGAAATGCCCTAGTGGGTGCATGATATTTACATTCTGTTGCCATTACTATTCATTTCAGCAGTGTTTCTTCTAGATCCGACGGCCCAGATCCTCCCACCTCTCGATCCAATGGCCCAAAACTCATCAAGAGAACCGATCCAACGGCCCAGAATCGCTGATCTCTGAGGAGGCTTGTAGGAACATCCTTCTCTTATCTCTTGATACCAGAATCCTGTTTGGGATTGATAAGAAATATATGCATTTAAATTTACGTAAATATCTACAACATAGTTACAACATCGATAAAATGGTTAGTCACACTTGCATGTGTGAAAAAGAAAAATATATCTTGCAAAACCTCGTGTATTGGTTAGCACTAACTTATTTGGTTAAATAATCCGAGGGTTAGAAAGTTAGAGTAACTTTATGGTGAAAGTTTGCTTATTGTTTAACCGGGGACATAGTCAGTATTTTCACCTCGACAATGGTGTATAAATTCAACATTGAGCATGATGATTAAATGTATTAAAATTTAAAGAGTCGTAATCTTTTTTATGCAAAAATAGAATACTCCATGAGTCCAGTGAGAAAAACAAAAGAAATCAATACATGAAACATATTCTTTTATGCCAATTTACCATTCAGGAAATAGAAATTGCATCATCCATCTTGTCATCTTCAAAAACTCGAGAATCTAGAAGAGTAAAATTTTAGAAGGAAGCTTCTCTAACCTGATGTGGGCAATGATTTTAATTATTAAGCGAATGTAATTTCAGTAGTGGTACTCGATCGACACAAAATCTTGTTAATCATATTCCAGTCATCTTGGCCTTCGTACCACATGACCTGGAGATACAGATTGAAAGCATGAACATCCATTTGGTCATTGTGTGAGATACCTGATAACTAAACAACCACCTGTAGCTGAGCGTCTTGCAAATAACAGGCTTTTGTCCACAGCTAAGTCAATGCCTAAACATGGTCAGAAAAAACCTAGTAGGAAAACAACCTATGAAGAGAAAAATGAACCTGACCAACCCATGAACTATTTAGGAGTAGCATGCTAGAAGAAATCAGTTCCAAGTATAATAGGAGAAAACAGAACTGATATAGCTGCATGCTCTTGACCGTTTCGTAAAAATAGCCAATGTTAGAATGTACTCAAGTAGAGTTGGTGAGAAAAAAATGTTACCACTACTTGGCCGATGATGAACATGCTGCAAGAAAATAATGGCTGGAGTTTTTGAAGAGAGATGAGGGTCATAATTTACGTGCACCCATTTTTTAGCATTTAACATGAGAGAGATGAGGGTCTGACTTTTTATAAAGTACATATAAGAAAATAATGGCTGGTAGACAAAGTCTTTAATCTACACATGACTCAACAACAACTGTTACTATTACTTCATAATTGTAAAATACTATATGTGATTCACTTCAACGATAAGAATCTGCATATAGCATGTCTAGCCAGCATGTAGAAAAACTACATGCACAACAGAAGCTACTCTTAGAGTAATACCATGTAATGCATGGTGTCCTCAATTTAGGACCTTGAGCATTGGTTCAAAGGATATATCGTTCGCTTATATACATAAATTTGTCCTTTTCAATTTTAAATCTCCACAATCAACAGAAAAGAAAAGACGCATTCATAGCTATTTTCTTTGAACATTACCTCAAATCCTTAAAGACATGTATGGCAAGCTGGTCCAACCGGTAGACAGAGGAGGGATGTTTGAAACTGGCGAGAGAAAAGGGGTATATATATGCTGCAACATTTATTGTACTATGCCGCAAGAGTAGTAACGCATGCAGATGGGGGTGAGCTTCCTTCTTATTGTATTGATCGACGGCAAAGTAAAGTTGTTGCTGCTTGCAAATGACATGCGTCGTGCTCATCTTCCTGTGGTTGCAGGACATGCTGACATTTAACGCGCATCATAATCTCATACCTTCCTTGATCAACCTGTATGACAAATATGCAATAAATCACCCATAGCTTTATATGAGATAACAGGAAAGATCAATCTATCAGAAGTTCAGAACTCCAAGAAGAAATTGAAGGATACCAGCTACCTCTTCCTTGCCCGTGTTAATGGTAGTTATCATGTTTTCGTCGCTCTTCCAATGAGGGCGTTGCTAAACACTAAATTACATGCTCAAAAGATGTTGCAGGAGGTAAGAGTGCAATAGGGCAATGGCCATGCCAAGGTGCTTCATAGTTACTCGGGAGGCGGCAGCCATGTAACATGCAAAAGAATTTGTAGCAGATAGCCAATGGAGGAGGAGAGCCTGGTGAGAGGTTCGAGACTCAATCCGTGGAGACAAACCATATATAGCAGAAAAGTGAAAAGTATTGCAGATTAATTTCCATTAGCCTGTAGCCAATAATCTGAAGGTCAGTAGGTTATGGTGTGATCGTTGCGGAAGTTGGGGATGTGGCAAGGCCGCACAGATTTCTACGTAATGATTTTGGTTGACACATGTCATGAAAAAAAAATTGGACTTGAAATCCTCTTCACACATCTTGCTACCCCGCTGGCAAGACCTAAAAATAAAATCCGCACAATTATCCAACTCTCCAAAGTTCCAGGTTGGAGAACACATATTATGAATCTGGGCGGAACAGACATATGCTCATCGATTTTAGTGGAAATCAAGACACGAACCTCCAGGACAGTAATCTTGCGGATGCGCTCGCGAGGCGGCAGCCGGGTAACATGTGAAAGAATCAGCAGCATGTACACCACCTATCTATACCGTGCATGCACCTGGACATATAAGCATTTGACTGTAGCGAGTTGGAGGTTAGCTGACGCATTATCAGACCTTGTGATTTGACTTCGGTTCATAACAGTACAGCAGCCAGCACAGCACGAAGACAAATACTCTCTCTCCTGTAATCCTGTTCTCTCTATCTCTCCCTTCGACCTTTATTTTCTCTCACGCGGCTCTCTCTCTATATATATATATATATATATCCTCCACTTTCTCTCTTTTAAGAGCAGCTTTCTCTCCTCCCCTTCTATTCTCTCAAAGCTCCTCTCTCGTACGGATCTGAGAGATCTCTCTCCAATTCTATGTCTCCCGCTACTTTCTCTCTCTTAAAAACTGCTCTCTCCTCTCATATTTTGTATCTCACTCTCCCTATTAAGGAGGCTAAATCTCAGAAAATCTCTCCCTTCCCATCTTTCTTCCCCCTTTCGCTCACATGGGACTGTTCCAAGCAGAAGGAAACGCTCTAACTCTCCCCTTTACAACGTCACCCTCTCTCTATCAGTTGAGATAGCAGGTGTACCTGTATGGCAGCGCAAAAAATCCCCAGGAGAAAGCATGGATCAATGATATGCGGGAGAGCCTGCCATAGATAAAAACATCAATACTTGGAAGATTGGGGCTGGTTTTGTGGTCCGGGAGTTTCATGAGAACACGTATGCCACCTGAAAAAAAACGTACATGAAAACTCAAGGAAACAATCTGCATGACACTGAGAAATCACATGGTGGATGAGGCAGACCTGGTTTCTTCATGTTGCACCCACGAATCAACCGGAGGCACTTCAAGGCGTGGGCATGCCACCCATGAATCAACTGGAGGCAGTTCAAGACGTGGACATGGTTTTTTTTTACCGTAAACAGTAGGAAAGGCTCCTACTGTGTTATAATATTAAAATAAGGGGCACTGTACAAAGGTGAGTATTTACATGGGGGGGGAGCAGAAGCTTGAACACTTTGGATCAAGCAGAAGAGTAGAAAAAAGAAATAAGATCTAAGGTTTTAAGGGTAGCGAGTTTACAAAGTTGAGAACAAAGGACTTTTGATTCTCCTTGACCCTGTGTTGCAAAAGCTGAAAGTCTTTCTTGAATCTGCCTAGCCAGGAGCTGAAGGAAGGATCAATAGCTCTGAAGTGTTTGTTGTTTCTTTCCTTCCAGATACTCCACGCTGCCACAACAAATTTCTCAAGTAACATAGGTGTAGGGTGGGAGGCTTTCTGATCTTCAATGGCTTGTAGGCGCCCAGAAAAAGGTTCCCAATTTATGTCCAGAGCGTGCCAGCATCGCTTACTAAAGTTGCAAGTGAAGATCATATGTTCAACTGTTTCTTCTATGTTGAGCCCACAAAGTAGACAGTTATGGTCGTCTCCTATGTTGTAGTGACGTCTCTTGAGCATATTACGGGTGTTGGGTCTGTCATTGAGTAAAAACCAAGCAAAGACTTTCAGCTTCATTGTGCATTTAGATCTCCAGAGCTATTGGAAGACTTGATGGGATTGAATCTCTCTGAAGAAGAACTTATAGTAATCCGTGGATTTGAAAGTAGTTTTGCCCCAAACGTAGTGCCAAACATCCGATGTGGTAGTCATTGGTTGCATAGTGGCCGTGATTAATTGCAAGTTCCTTACTTCATCATGGGCCTGGGGGAGAGAGGTAGATGAAATGCCACTCCCAATGATGTGATCCCCAAGAAATATTTTACAGAGACATCCTCGTCGACAGCATATGAGTAAGCCCGTGGGTGTGACTCCAAGAGTAATTGGTCGGTCCAGAGATCTTTCCAAAAGAGGGATGTGGTTCCACAAACAATATTGACTCGAGAGATCCCGCGGAATTCTGGAGTTAGCTTGAGAACGTCTTTCCACCAAAAGGATCCAACAGGGTCTGCGGCGTGTGGAATTTTCCGATCATAATACGCATCCCAGGTAAGATGTACCCAGGGGATGTCCAACTTGTTATAGAACTTGTGCAGGAATTTCATGAGAAGGGCCTCATTCTGGATTCTGAGGTTAAGCACACCAAGGCCTCCTTTGTTCTTAGGCTTACAAACCATGTCCCATGCCGCTAGAGAGTTACATTTTTCCCCTTGGTCTATCTTTTTGATCCATAGGCACCTTCTTCTAATTTTGTCCAGCATCTCAATGAGCTTGGGAGGGAACTTGAGCATGCTCATGGCGTAGATGAGCAGCGGGGTGACTGTTGTGTTAACCAAGGTCAACTTCCCTGCATATGACATGAGTGAGAGTGTCGAGGACAGGTTCCTTTCTATGGAGCTGACGAGAGGCATGAAGTCGTGAAGTGTGGGGCGGGAAGTGCCCAAGGGAAGCCCAAGGTACATAAAGGGCATAGATCTGACTGAACAACCAAAAATCGAGGCAATGGTGGAGGTCATGTCGGAGTCCAAGTTAATGGGAATGAGCGTTGACTTGTGAAAGTTAATTTTCAGCCCAATGGAAGAAGCATAATCGGACAAGATGGTCTTAATGATTGCAGCTTGTCGGGGGCAGGCGGGCAGCGTGTCATCAACATATTTGACAATTGGATAATCCATGTTCCCATTGGAGGGGAAGGGAAGCTCAATTAAACCCCTCCTGAAGGCATCATTGATGGCAGATTGGAGAAGATCCGCCGCCAGCACAAAGATGAGAGGCGATAGTGGGTCTCCCTGGCAGACACCTCTGCGGCAGTGAAATTGGCGACCCGGGACACCGTTGAGCAAGATGGAAGATCGCCCAGAGGAAAAGATGGCCTGAATCCATGATAACCATTTGTCATTGAACCCCATGTCCTGCATAATTTTGATCATGGGATCATGTTCAATCGTGTCAAAGGCTTTTGCAAAATCCAGTTTTAAGAGAACAATTTTCCTCCTGGATGTCTGGCATTGATGAATGTATTGGAAGGTCCAAGCAAGGCAATCTTGGATTGTTCGCCCATGAATGAAGTCGTACTGGTAGCGGTGGATGATCCTTAGAATGACTTTTTGCAACCTATTAGCTAGAAGTTTTGTAATGAGTTTGAGGCAGCAATTAAGTAGGGTGATTGGGCGGTAGTCATTGACCGTGGATGGTGATCCCACCTTTGGTATGAGAGTAATTAGCCCATCATTAATGCTTTGAAGATTAAGTTCCCCAGCATGAAATTGCGAGCAGAGGGAGTAGAAATCCTCCTTGATGATTGGCGAGCAAGCCTTGAGGAATAGAGCACTAAAACCATCCAGGCTGGGAGCTCTGTCCGCCGACATTTCTTTGATAACCGCGTCAATTTCCTCATGCGTAAAAGGTAGTGTGAGGTGTTCAAGATTTTTTGTCGGTCTGATCAGAGCAGGGAGATTAAATTTCATTTGCGTAGGGGTGGAGGTACCAAGTCTTTCAGTGTAAGCTTGAAAGAGAAGGGCTTCTTTCCCTGTGTGATCCTCCACAACAAGACCTTCCGAGGTTTGAAGGGTAGTGATGTTGTTTTTCCTGTACCGCTCGGTTGCAATTGCTTGAAAGAATTTTGTATTTTCATCACCAAATTTGACCCAACGTATCGTGCAACGTTTTCTCCAATATTGCTTCTGGTAGTCCAACAGTCTTAGAAGATGGTTCTTGATGATTCTACGAAAGTTGGATTCAGGAAGAGTCAAGGGCCTTTTGTTCTCAAGGTCATCCAGCTCATTCAAAGTCTTGTTTGTATTCTCAATGGCCACTGAAAGGCGAGAAATGTTTTTACCCCACTTTTTTAACTCTTGTCGTAGCAACTTGAATTTCCGACAGAGGACAGTGGCAGCATTAGTGGAGTTGATGGGCCGGGCCCAAACCTTTTGGACCACATCCATGAAACCTGGGTGAAGCAGCCAGTAGGCCTCAAATCGGAATAGCTTGGCCCGTGGAATGTTTGTTTCAATGGTCACCACACATGGAGTATGATCCGAGACGGGCTTACAAAGTGGTTTGACTAAGGTGTTAGGATAAACATGAGTCCAATGGAGCGAGGTAAAAAACCAGTCAAGTTGTTCGAGCAATGGGTCATGTTGCATATTACTCCAAGTGTAGAGGCGGCCCTTGATGGGGAGTTCAACTAGATTTTGCTTACGGATGATGTCATTGAAAGTGGAAATGTCATTCGGGTCAACACCTGGCTTATTGCGGTTCTCAGGGCCACGGATGTAATTAAAGTCTCCTAAAAACAGACAATCCGCATCCGAATGGATGTCCAAATCATACAGCCAGCTGGTAAAAACGTCTCAAGCAGGACCTGTGCATGGGCCATAAATATTGTATAGGGTCCATGAAAGACGTGGACATGGTTGCGAGCTTCCGGCTGGATTGGAAAGCAAAAATCAAGAACAGGAGAATGCCAGATGTGTTTCTTTTTTTTGTTGATGGAAGAGGAATAGATAGGACACCAACATCGTGAGATTGGATGAGAGAAGCTTAAATTTTTCTTTCGTCCTTTTGTTTTTACCGAAGGAGCTAGAGTAGATGAGTTTTCTGAAAAAGAAAGAGATTGCTTTAATTAGAGGAGAAGAAATGGTGGATTGGTAGTAGAATTGTGTCTTAATTGGATTCTATTGTTACAACAAATGAACAATTGTGGGCCCTGGTTTTTTTTCACAATTGACCAAAATTTCAGCCGAGAGTTATATGAGTCGATCTAGACCGCAATAATTCGGTCCCACCAGATTAACGACCCGTAAAATCTAATTAACATGGTAATTTCTAGGGAGTCTATAATTAGTATAGGTATAGATAGATTCTCTCTTATTTTACAAGGTTTACATAAAGAGGGAGAATGCCGGCAGCTGGGATTCTGGGCTGGAAAAGGAGCAAATATTAGAGACCTATTCTGCACAGCTCCAAAAGTCCTGAAACTTCACGGAAGACGTTTTCAGAATATATAAAAAATACTCAGCAGAAGAAATGCACCAGGGGGGCCACACCCTGCCCACAAGGGTGGGGGCACGCCGTACCCCCTGGGCGCGCCCCCCTACCTCATGGGCACCCTGGTGGCTCTCCGGTGGCCATCTTCTTCTATATGAAATCTTTTGATGGGAAAAAAATAACAAGCCATCTTCTCGGACGAAACTCCGCCGCCACGAGGCAGAACCTTGGCGGAACCAATCTAGGGCTCCGGCAGAGCTGTTCTACCGGGGAAACTTCCCTCCCGAAGGGGGAAATCATTGCCATCGTCCTCACCAACGCTCCTCTCATCAGGAGAGGGCAATCTCCATCAACATCTTCATCAGCACCATCTCCTCTCAAAACCCTAGTTCATCTCTTGTATCCAATTCTTGTCTTCAAGTCCGGGATTGGTGCTAGTAGGTTGCTAGTAGTGTTAATTACTCCTTGTAGTTGATGCTAGTTGGTTTATTTGGTGGAAGATCATATGTTCAGATCCTATATGCATATTAATACCCCTATGATTATGAACATGTTTATGCTTTGTGAGTAGTTACATTTGTTCCTGAGGACATGGGAGAAGTCTTGCTATTAGTAGTCATGTGAATTTGGTATTCGTTCGATATTTTGATGAGATGTATGTTGTCTCTCCTCTAGTAGTGTTATGTGAATGTCGACTACATGACACTTCACCATTATTTGGGACTAGAGGAAGGCATTGGGAAGTAATAAGTAGATGATGGGTTGCTAGAGTGACAGAAGCTTAAACCCTAGTTTATGCGTTGCTTCATAAGGGGATGATTTGGATCCATATGTTTCATGCTATGTTTAGGTTTACCTTAATACTTTTGTTGTAGTTGCAGATGCTTGCAATAGAGGTTAATCATAAGTGAGATGCTTGTCCAAGTAAGGACAGTACCCAAGCACCGGTCCACCCACATACCAAATTATCAAAGTACCGAACGCGAATCATATGAGCGTGATGAAAACTAGCTTGATGATATTCCCATGTGCCCACGGGAGCACTTTTCTCTATATAAGAGTTTGTCCAGGCTTGTCCTTTGCTACAAAAAGGATTGGGCCACCTTGCTGCACTTTATTTACTTTTGTTACTTGTTGCTCATTACAAATTATCCTATCATAAAACTATATGTTACCACTTATTTCAGTACTTGCAGAGAATACCTTGCTGGAAACCGCTTATCATTTCCTTCTGCTCCTTGTTGGGTTCGACACTCTTACTTATCGAGAGGACTATGATAGATCCCCTATACTTGTGGGTCATCAGGCACCCAGCGCGTCGTCCGGCTGCTGCCATATCCTACCTGCCGCGGTCTGGTGAGGTAATCACCGCCGAGCTTGCATTGGAGCGTGCCCTTGTCATCACTGTGGCGGGCTGCCGTTCGGGCATCTCCTGCGACGAGGTCGCTGCCGTCCTGTGCTCCCAGTTCTCACTTGCCGCTGGCGACTTCTCGGTCCACCAGCATGCGCCTGAGGACTTCCTCACCAGATTCTGCAACCTCGCGCTGCGCGGCTGTGTCGCCGCCACCGGTCGCGCACGCACACGGAGATTTCTCCTCATCTTCCTCCCCTGGGGCCGGACGGCAGGGTCCGAGCCAGTGACTGCCCATTTCCTCGCGTCTCTCAAGCTGTACGACATCCCCGACCACGCTTGGCTGTGTTCCTCTGACGAGATCCCGCTTTCTCCCTCCTGCAAGGTGGAGAACCTTGCCGAGACGCGAAACATGTCTGACATGTCCGTCTTCAAGCTCACCGCGTGGACGACAAACCCCGACGCCATTCCGCGCACTTCAGAGCTATTACTTCCCGATGACGACGCGATTCTGCCCGATGCCGGCCTCGATTGTGTTGAACGGCTTTCCCTTGTCCTCGCTCGTTTCCCCATTCGGATTCACGTCGCGGCGTGTGACGACTACTGCCGCCCTGCCTCCGCCAACCCCGCAGCCTGCGTCCGACGACTTTGGTCCTGCACACGGCTCCCCACCTCTTCCTCCCCGATGGTCGCAACACCATGCGTTCCTGATGACCCACAGGTATAGGAGATCTATCGTAGTCCTTTCGATAATTAAGAGTGTCAAACCCAACGAGGAGCAGAAGGAAATGATAAGCAGTTTTCAGTAAGGTAGTCTCTGCAAGCACTGAAATTATTGGTAACAGATAGTTTTGTGATAAGATAATTTGTAACAGGTAACAAGTAATGAAAGTAAATAAGGTGCAACAAGATGGCCCAATCCTTTTTGTAGCAAAGGACAAGTCTGGACAAACTCTTATATAAAGGAAAGCGCTCCCGAGGACACATGGGAATTATTGTCAAGCTAGTTTTCATCACGCTCATATGATTCACGTTCGGTACTTTAATAATTTGATATGTGGGTGGACCGGTGCTTGGGTACTGTCCTTCCTTGGACAAGCATCCCACTTATGATTAACCCCTATTGCAAGCATCCACAACTACAAAAGAAGTAGTAAGGTAAACCTAACCATAGCATGAAACATATGGATCCAAATCATCCGTTTACGAAGCAACGCAAACTAGGGTTTAAGCTTCTGTCACTCTAGCAACCCATCATCTACTTATTACTTCCCAATGCCTTCCTCTAGGCCCAAACAATGGTGAAGTGTCATGTAGTCGATGTTCACATGACACCAGTAGAGGAGAGACAACATACATCTCATCAAAATATCAAACGAATACCAAATTCACATGACTACTGATAACAAGACATCTCCCATGTCCTCAGGAACAAACGTAAGTACTCACAAATCATATTCATGTTCAAAATCATAGGGGTATTAATATGCATAAAGGATCTGAACATATGATCTTCCATCAAATAAACCAACTAGCATCAACTACAAGGAGTAATCAACACTACTAGCAACCCACAGGTACCAATTTGAGGCTTTGGGACAAAGATTGGAGACAAGAGATGAACTAGGGTTTGAGATGAGATGGTGCTGGTGAAGATATTGATGGAGATTGACCCCCTCCCGATGAGAGGATCGATGGTGATGATTTCCCCCTCCCGGAGGGAAGTTTCCCCGGCAGAACAGCTCCGCCGGAGCCCTAGATTGGTTCAGCCTCGTGGCGGTGGAGTTTCGTCCCGTGAGCTAGCTTATGATTTTTTCCTCGACGAAAGACCTCATATAGCAGAAGATGGGCATCAGAGGGCTGCCAAAGGGCCCAAGGGGGGTAGGGTGCGCCCCCCACCCTTATGGATGGTGGGTGGCCCCCTCTGGTACTTCTTTTGCCCAATATTTTTTATATATTCCGAAACATGCTCCCGTGAAGTTTCAGGTCTTTTGGAGTTGTGCAGAATAGGCCTCTAATATTTGCTCCTTTTCCAGCCCAGAATCCCAGCTACCGGCATTCCCCCTCTTCATGTAAACCTTGTAAAATAAGAGAGAATAGGCATAAGTATTGTGATATAATGTGTAATAACAGCCCATAATGCAATAAATATCGATATGAAAGCATGATGCAAAATGGACATATCAACTCCCCCAAGCTTAGACCTCGCTTGTCCTCAAGCGAAAGCCGAGATCGAAAAATATGTCCACATGTTTAGAGATAGAGGTATCGATAAAATAAAATACGGACATGAGGGCATCATATTCATTCTTAGAACAGCATCATATACATATATTGTCATATGATCTCTTATGCTAAAGTAACAATTCGTTCACAGTTTCAATTATGAATCAGAAACTTCATTGAAAACTAACAAACTATAATCTCAGTCATTGAAGCAATTGCAATTTATCATAACATAGGAAAGAGTCAATAAGAGCTTTTCAGCAAGTCCACATACTCAACCATCATTTAGTCTTTCACAATTGCTAAAACTCACGCAATATTTTTGGTTATGAAGTTTTAGTCGGACACAGAGAAAGATAGGGCTTATAGTGTTTGCCTCCCAACCTTTTACCTCAAGGGTAATGTCAACAATAATAGTTCATGAAAAATCACATCCAATTAGCTATATATATCAGGATCTTTCCAACACATTGTGATTGCCAAAGGATAAAATGTAAAAAGGAAAGGTGAAGATCACCATGAATCTTGCATGAAGTATAAGACAAGAATAAAAGATAGGCCCTTCGCAGAGGGAAGCAGAGGTTGTCATGTGCTTTTATGGTTGGATGCACAAAATCTTAATGCGAAAGAACGTCACTTTATATTGCCACTTGTGATATGGACCTTTATTATGCAGTCCATCACTTTTATTTCTTCCACATCACAAGATTGTATAAAGCTTATTTTCTACACACTAATAAATCATACATATTTAGAGAGCAATTTTTTATTGCTTGCAACAATGACAACTTACTTGAAGGATCCAACTCAATCCATAGGTAGATATGGTGGGCTCTCATGGCAAAACTAAGTTTAAGGATATTTGGAAGCACAAATAGTATCTCTACTTGGTGCAAAGAATTTGGCTAGCATGAGAGGGAAAGGCAAGCTCAACATGTTGGATGATCCATGACAATATAATTTATTTCAGATGTAAGAAAACATAACCCATTACGTTGTCTTCCTTGTCCAACGTTAACTCTTTAGCATGTCATATTTTAATGAATGCTCACAATCATAAAAGTTGTCCAAGATAGGATATTTATATGTGAAAACCTCTCTTTCTTTATTACTTCCTATTAATTACAACGATGACCAAAACTATGTTTGTCAACTCTCAACAACTTTTATTCATCATACTCTTTATATGTGAAGTCATTACTCTTCATAAGATCCATATGATCTCTTTATTTTTTTTATTCTTTCTATTTTATTTTATTCCCTCAAGATCATAGCAAGATAATCAAGCCCTTGACTCAACACTAATCTTTATTATATATAGCTCACGGACTCGATTGCATAGAAGGATCATAAAGCAAAACTCAAGACTAGATCGTACTAAAGCTTTATTCTACTAGATCAAGATATTACCAAAAGGATCAAACTAAGAAAAATGGTAAAGATAAAAGTGTGATGATGATACGATACCTGGGCACCCCCCCCCCCAAGCTTGGCAGTTGCCAAGGGGAGTTCCCATACCCATGTGTTTATGTCTCCTAACTCGGAGATGGTGATGATGGATTTGTTGATGATGTAGGATTGTCGTCCATCTTCCAAGGCATAGGCTCACCATCATAGAAGGATGATCGAGTCTCCGGGACCCTCAAATCTGCAGCCAAACTCATCCTCTTGAATCTATATTCATACTCACAGTTTTGGTTTTGCAGGTCATAGATCTGGGCATGGAGGCGCTCAATTTTCTCGTGAAGCTTGAAGATGGCCTCCCCATTGTTCTTGTCATCCAGCTTGTGTGAACTCCGTGATCATTATGTGATTGGAGTCAAGTCCATGTTCCACCATCTCCTAGCACTTGAAAACTTGTTGCTCCATTGCTTCGAGTCTTGTCTCCACGCTTCCGGTCCTCCTTGGTCCCTCAGCATCGCAGATGTGCAGCAACCCCTCACGCATCTCAATGGTTTGAGGGTGTTGCAGCACCTCTGCGAGGTAGGGGTTGATGACCTTCTCGAAGAACTTGTCCTTGGGGGCACTTGAAGACGCCATGGCGATCTAGATCTGTCAGAAAAACATCTCGAAACAAAGACAGAAGATATTTGCGTGATACGGTGGTCAAAACCTTCGGGAGATTATATAATGAATTTTTACCGACCAAAAGAAGTATAGTGCAACAAAATGGAGTCCGGAGGGCACACGAGGTACCCACGAGGTAGGGGCACGCTCAGGAGGGTAGGGCGCTCCCTCCACCCACGTGGACGCCTCGTGTCCTTCCCGGACTGCTTCTTAATTTCCTATTTTCTTCAATATTCTAAAACAGAGAAAAAATGCTATTAGAACTGTTTTGGAGTCGGTTTACTTACTGTACCTCATACCTATTCCTTTTCAGAGTTTGAAATGTTCTGGAAAGTGTCCCTTATGTATTTCTCCGGGGTTACGATTTCAATAACATTAGTTTCAATATTTATGGGATTACCCGAGATATAATGTTTGATTCTTTGACCGTTCACCACCCTCGGATTTGTGCCTTCGAAGTTGTTGATTTTTGTGGCACCAAAACGATAGGCCTCCTTGATGACGTAAGGATCTTCCCATTTAGAGAGGAGTTTTCCTGCAAAAAATCTTAAACGAGAGTTGTATAACAATACATAATCACCTACATTAAACTCACGTTTTTGTATCCTTTAATTTTGTCATGCCATCTTTTAACCTTTTCTTTAAACAGTTTGGCATTCTCATAAGCCTGGGTTCTCCATTCATCAAGTGAGCTAATGTCAAAAAGCCTCTTCTCACCGGCAAGTTTGAAATCATAATTGAGCTCTTTAATGGCCCAATATGCCTTATGTTCTAGTTCAAGAGGTGAGTGACATGCTTTTCCAGAAACCATCTTATATGGAGACATACCCATAGGATTCTTATATGCAGTTCTATAGGCGCATAATGCATCATCAAGTTTCTTGGACCAATTCTTTATAGATCTATTAACAGTCTTTTGCAAAATCAATTTAAGCTCTCTATTACTCAATTCTACTTGACCACTAGACCGTGGATGATAAGGAGATGCAATTCTATGATTTTACGAAAAGCACCACGAATAAAATGTGAACCACCATCAGTCATTAAGTATTTAGGGACTCCAAACCTTGGAAAAATAACTTCTTTAAGCATCTTAATAGAGGTGTTATGATCAACACTACTAGTTGGAATAGCTTCTACCCACTTAGTAACGTAATCAACAGCAACTAAAATATGTGTATACCCATTACAGGAAGGAAAATGTCCCACATAATCAAAGCTCCAAACATCAAATGGTTCAATAACAAGTGAATAATTCATAAGCATTTCTTGACGTCTACTAATATTACCAATTCTTTGACATTCATCACAAGACAAGACAAACTTACGGGCATCCTTGAAGAGAGTAGGCCATTAAAAACCGGATTGCAATACCTTATGTGCAGTCCTGTCTCCAGCATGGTGTCCTCCATAAGCCTCAGAATGACACTTGCATAGGATCTGTTCCTGTTCATGCTCAGGTACACAACGTCTAATAATACCATCTACTCCTTCTTTATAAAGGTGTGGGTCATCCCAGAAGTAATGTCTTAAATCATAGAAAAACTTTTTCTTTTGTTGGTATGTGAAACTAGGTGGTATAAATTTAGCAACAATGTAATTAGCATAATCAGCATACCATGGAGCAGTACGAGAAGCATTTATGACAGCCAATTGTTCATCAGGAAAGCTATCATCAATAGGTAGTGGGTCCTCAAGAACATTCTCTAACCTAGACAAGTTGTCTACAACGGGATTCTTAGCTCCCTTTCTATCAATAATATGCAAATCAAATTCTTGAAGCAAGAGAACCCATCTAATAAGTCTAGGTTTAGCATCTTTCTTTTCCATAAGATATTTAATAGCAACATGATCAGTGTGAAGAGTTACATTAGAATCAACAATATAAGTTCTGAACTTATCACAAGCAAATACAACTGCTAAAAACTCCTTTTCCGTAGTAGCATAATTTCTTTGAGCACTGTCTAGAGTTTTACTAGCATATTGGATAACATTTAATTTCTTATCAACTCTTTGTCCTAGAACAGCCCCTATAGCATAATCACTAGCATCACACATGATTTCAAATGGCAAATACCAATCAGGAGGCTGGACAATAGGTGAAGAAATCAAAGCTTTCTTAAGTATTTCAAATGCTTTTACACAATCATCATCAAAGACAAATGGAACATCTTTTTGTAAGAGATTAGTCAGAGGCCTAGAGATTTTAGAGAAGTCCTTAATGAACCTCCTATAGAAACCGGCATGGCCAAGGAAACTTCTTATACCTTTAATGTCCTTAGGACACGACATCTTTTCAATAGCATCAACTTTAGCTTTATCAACTTCAATACCTCTTTCAGAAATTTTATGCCCCAAGACAATACCTTCATTAACCATAAAGTGGAACTTCTCCCAATTCAAGACAAGATTAGTTTCTTCACATCTCTGCAAAACTCGATCAAGGTTGCTTAAGCAATTATCAAAAGAAGTTCCATATACAGAGAAATCATCCATGAAAACTTCAACAATCTTTTCACAAAAGTCAGAGAATATAGAAGTCATACATCTTTGAAAGGTAGCAGGTGCATTGCATAAACCAAAAGGCATACGTCTATAAGCAAAGGTACCAAAAGGGCAAGTAAAAGTTGTGTTTTCTTGATCCTCTTTTGACACAGGTATTTGAGAGAAACCAGAATAACCATCTAGAAAGCAAAAATGTGTATGTTTGGATAATCTTTCTAGCATTTGATCAATAAAAGGTAATGGGTAATGATCCTTTTTAGTAGCTTTATTTAATTTGCGGAAATCAATTACCATTCTATAACCTGTAACTATTCTTTGTGGGATCAATCCATCTTTATCATTTGTAACAATGGTAATTCCTCCCTTCCTAGGGACACAATGGACAGGACTTACCCACTGACTATCAGCAACTGGATAAATTATACCTGCCTCTAGAAGCTTTAGTATTTCTTTTCTTACCACTTCTTTCATCTTAGGATTTAACCGTCGTTGATAATCAACAACCGGTTTCGCGTATTTCTCCAATTTTATTTTGTGCTGGCATAGAGTGGGACTAATGCCCTTAAGATCATCAAGAGTATATCCAATAGCAGCACGGTGCTTCTTCAGATTTTTCAATAATTTCTTTTCTTCATGCTCTGAAAGGTTAGCACTAATAATAACAGGATATATCTCTTTCTCATCAAGATAAGCATATTTAAGAGTATCATGCAATGGTTTAAGCTCAAACACGGGATCACCCTTGGGTGGAGGAGGATCCCCTAGGATTTCAACAGGCAAGTTGTGTTCCAAAATAGGTCCTTGTTTAAAGAATACTTCATCTATTTCCCTTCTTTCATTCATAAACATATCATTTTCATGGTCTAGCAAATACTTTTCTAAAGGATCACTAGGAGGCATGACAATAGAAGCAAGACCAATAATTTCATCTTTACTAGGCAATTCTTTATCATGGGGTTGTCTATGAAATTTAGCAAAGTTAAATTCATGAGACATATCCCCTAAACCAATAGAAACAATATCCTTATTGCAGTCTATCTTAGCATTAACAATATTCAAGAAGGGTCTACCAAATATTCAAGAAGGTATTGCACTTGTACTAGCACCCATATCACATAAGCCATGATAGCAATGATCTCCTATTTTAACAGAAATAATAGGCATGCCTACAACATGTCTATGTTTATTTTTAGTATCGGGCCTAGCAATTCTAGCAGCTTCATCACAGAAGTAGATAACATGCCCATCAATATTATCGACCAAGAGATCTTTAACCATAGCAACACTGGGTTCAACTTTAATTTGCTCAGAGGGGGTAGGTGTTCTAGTATTACTATTACGAACCACAGTTGAATCTTTAGCATGATCCTTTATTCTAACAGGGATATGTGGTTTCTCGATATAAGCAGTAGGAACAACATGATCATTATAAGTCTTTTCTTCAACTTTAATAGGTGCAAATACTTTTACTTCAATTGGAGGATTATATTTAAACCACTTATCCTTAGGGAGATCAACATGAGTAGCAAAGGATTCACAGAAAGAAGCTACTATCTCAGAGTCAAGTCCATATTTAGTGCTAAATTCACAGAAAGCATCTGCATCCATAAAAGATTTAACACAATCAAACTTAGGTGTTATACCTGACTCCTTACCTCCGTCGAGACACCAATCTTCAGAGTTGCGTTTAATTCTTTCCAATAAATCCCATTTGAATTCAATAGTCTTCATCATAAAGGAACCAGTACAAGAAGTATCGAGCATGGAGCGATTATTGAGAGAAAGTCGAGCATAAATTTTTTGAATAATAATTTCTCTTGAGAGCTCATGATTGGGGCATGAATATAACATTGAATTAAGCCCCCCCCCCAAGCTGGAGCGATGCTTTCTCCTTCGCGAGGCCAAAAATTCTATATATAATTACGATCAAGATGAACAAGATGCATAGGATAAAACTTCTGATGAAATTCCAATTTCCTCGGTTGTAGTTCCATGATCCCATATCATCACATAGCCTAAACCATGTCAATGCCTTTCCCTTCAAGTATAAAGGGAAGAACTTCTTGATAACATCCTCGGGCATACCTGCAAGCTTAAATAATCCACAAACTTCATCCACATAGATTAGGTGCAAATCAGGATGTAATGATCCATCTCCTGTAAAAGGATTAGCTAGCAGTTTCTCTATCATACCCGAAGGAATTTCAAAGTAAACATTTTCAGTAGGTTCAGTAGGTTGAGGAGCAACTCTTTGCTCTACTGGTAGGGGTGAAGATACCCCAAACAAGCTCCTCAAAGGATTATGTTTCATAGTAACAAGTGACAGTAAATTTCAGCACACTATATAAATTTTTCCTTACCAAATTCCACCTACCAAAGGCGCTTCAATCCCCAGCAACGGCATAAAAAAATAGTATTGACGACCCACAAGTATAGGGGATCTATTGTAGTCCTTTCGATAAGTAAGAGTGTCGAACCCAACGAGGGGCGGAAGGAAATGATAAGCAGTTTTCAGTAAGGTATTCTCTGCAAGGACTGAAATTATCGGTAACAGATAGTTTTGTGATAAGATAATTTGTAACGGGTAACAAGTAATGAAAGTAAATATGGTGCGCAAGATGGCCCAATCCTTTTTGTATCAAAGGACAAGCCTGGACAAACTCTTATATAAAGGAAAGCGCTCCCAAGGACACATGGGAATTACCGTCAAGCTACTTTTCATCACGCTCATATGATTCGCGTTCGGTACTTTGATAATTTGATATGTGGGTGGACCGGTGCTTGGGTACTATCCTTCCTTGGACAAGAATCCCACTTATGATTAACCCCTATTGCAAGCATCCGCAACTACAAAAGAAGTATTAAGGCAAACCTAACCATAGCATGAAACATATGGATCCAAATCAGCCCCTTATGAAGCAACGCATAAACTAGGGTTTAAGCTTCTGTCACTCTAGCAACCCATCATCTACTTATTACTTCCCAATGCCTTCCTCTAGGCCCAAACAATGGTGAAGTGTCATGTAGTCGATGCTCACATGACACCACTAGAGGAGAGACAACATACATCTCATCAAAATATCGAACGAATACCAAATTCACATGACTACTTATAGCAAGACTTCTCCCATGTCCTCAGGAACAAACGTAACTACTCATAAATCATATTCATGTTAAAAATCAGAGGGGTATTAATATGCATAAAGGATATGAACATATGATCTTCCACCGAATAAACCAACTAGCATCAACTACAAGGAGTAATCAACACTACTAGCAAACCACATGTACCAATCTGAGGCTTTGGGACAAAGATTGGAGACAAGAGATGAACTAGGGTCTGAGATGAGATTGTGCTAGTGAAGATGTTGATGGAGATTGACCCCCTCCCGATGAGAGGATCGATGGTGACGACGTTGGTGATGATTTCACCCTCCCGGAGGGAAGTTTCCCCGGCAGAACAGCTCCGCCAGAGCCCTAGATTGGTTCCGCCAAGGTTCCGCCTGGTGGCGACGGAGTTTCGTCCCGTGAGCTAGCTTATGATTTTTCCTCAGCGAAAGACCTCATATAGCAGAAGATGGGCATCATAGGGCTGCCAGAGGGCCCACGAGGTAGGGGGCGCGCCCAAGGGGGTAGGGCGTGCCCTCCCACCATCGTGGATGGTGGGTGGCCCCCCTCTGGTACTTCTTTCGCCCAATATTTTTTATATATTCTAAAACGTGCTCCCGTGAAGTTTCAGGACTTTTGGAGTTGTGCATAATAGGTCTGTAATATTTGCTCCTTTTCCAGTCCAGAATTCCAGCTGCCGGCATTCCCCCTCTTCATGTAAACCTTGTAAAATAAGAGTGAATAGGCATAAGTATTGTGCTATAATGTGTAATAACAGCCCATAATGCAATAAATATTGATATGAAACATGATGCAAAATGGACGTATCAGTTCCCCCCGGCCAATGGCAACCCTGCTCTCCCGTCGGGCGAGCGATGCGGCCGGCGCCGGCGCCGCCACTGTGCCTGTGCACCGCCGTCATGCCATGCTTGGGAGGGCGTTCTTGGGCCCCATCCGGGCACCGTGGGTGACGTCACGCGAGTCCCTATGCGGTTCTGATTAGCTGCTACTGCAGCTTTGGATGAGGTAGTGCCCCACCACATGACAGATGCCGCCTGTGATCGGCCGCCAGCTGTCGCCCTGGGCGTGACCGCTCGGGAGCCCTGGTCTGGATGGGATTTGAACGTGCTGACCACCACTGCCGTGGCCTCGCCTATTCTGCGCGATAGCGACCAGTCTGCCATCAATCGCGCCGATCATGTGGTCCCGCAGCTGCACGTCGCTCCAAGCCCACCCCGTGCGCTGCTACCTCTTGAGCATGCATTGGTTTTCCCTTAAAGAGGAAAGGGTGATGTAACAAAGTAGCATAAGTATTTCCCTCTGTTTTTGAGAACCAAGGTATCAATCCAGTAGGAGACTACACGCAAGTCACGTAGTACCTGCACAAACAATCAAGAACCTCGCAACCAACGCGATAAAGAGGTTGTCAATCCCTTCACGGTCACTTACGAAAGTGAGATCTGATAATGATAATAAGATAAATATTTTTGGTATTTTTGTTGTATAGATTGAAAAGTAAAGATTGCAAAATAAAATAAATAGTAAACTAGAATTGTAGATCGGAAACTTATATGATATAAAATAGACCCGGGGGCCATAGGTTTCACTAGTGGCTTCTCTCATGATAACAAGTATTACAGTGGGTGAACAAATTACTGCCGAGCAATTGATATAAAAGTGCATAGTTATGAGAATATCTAGGCATGATTATGAAATATAGGCATCACGTCCGTGTTAAGTAGACCGAAACGATTCTGCATCTACTACTATTACTCCACACACCGACCGCTATCCAGCATGCATCTAGAGTATTAAGTTCATAAGAATAGAGTAATGCTTTAGGCAAGATGACATGATGTAGATGGATAAACTCAAGCAATATGATATAAACCCCATCTTTTTATCCTTGAGGCCAAAAATACAATACGTGCCTTGCTGCCCCTACTGTCATTGGGAAAGGACACCGCAAGATTGAACCCAAAGCTAAGCACTTCTCACATTGCAAGAAAGATCAATCTAGTAGGCCAAACTAAACCGATAATTCGAAGAGACTTGCAAAGATATCAAATCATGCATATAAGAATTCAGAGAAGAACCAAATATTTTTCATAGATAAAATTGATCATAAATCCACAATTCATCGGATCTTGGCAAACACACCGCAAAACAATATCACATCAAATAGATCTCAAAGAACATCGAGGAGAACTTTGTATTGAAGATCAAAGAGAGAGAAGAAGCCATCTAGCTAATGACTATGGACCCGAAGGTCTACGGTAAACTACTCACACATCATCGGAGAGGCTATGGTGTTGATGTAGAAGCCCTCCGTGATCGATTCCCCCTCCGGCAAATCACCGGAAAAGGTCCCCAGATGGGATCTTATGGGTATAGAAGGTTGTGGCGGTGGAAAAGTGGTTTCGTGGCTCCCCTGGATGTTTTTAGGGTATAAGAGTATATATAGGCGAAAGAAGTACATCGATGGAGCTACGAGGGGCCCATGAGGGTGGGGGCATGCCTACCCCCTGTGCGCGCCCTCCTATCTCGTGGCCGCTCGTTGCGTCTCTGACTTCCACTCCAAGTCTCCTGGATTGCGTTTGTTCCAAGAAAGATCCTCGCGAAGGTTCCGTTCCGTTTGGATTCCGTTTGATATTCCTTTTCTCCGAAACACTGAAATAGGCAAAAAACAGAAACTGACACTAGGCCCCCGGTTAATAGGTTAGTCCAAAAAATAATATAAAAGTGCATATTAAAGCCCATCAAACATCCAAAATAGATAATATAATAGCATGGAACAATAAAAAATTATAGATACGTTGGAGACGTATCACGCGCCTCTCCTCCTCCTCGTGTGCCCCGCCCAATGGGACACAGCTGACAACCACCCCGAGTCTCCCACTTTGGTTGCACCAATCCCCTGCATTTCTTCCCCCGGGCCCGCCAACGACGTTGAGGTTGCATCGGATCTGGTGCGTGACATGCACGCGCCCGAGCCAACCCCGCACCTCACTTCATTTGGGCCTGTCTGCGATGTTTTTTCTGCATTGGATCCCTCGACAAGCCATGCTACTCGCCCGTACTCACTGGTTACCAATGCGCCTAGGGACGGCCCACTAACCAGTGACGCGGTCATGCAGACCCCTTCAACTACCTCTGCGCCTGCTGATGCGTGTGCGCTTGCCAGCACGCTGCCGCTACTTGCTGCTGATCACCCCACCAACACAATAGCGGCTGCTTGTGACAACGCAAACCCACTCGCTGCTTTCGTGGACATGCTCTCCATCCGTTCCCAGCCTCTTCTCTCCACTCCGCCGCCGGCGGGAGCTACCGGCCAACTTCACTCCCCGCCGGAGCTTCCAGATTGCCAAACCTAACCAGGGCCTCGACTCCGAGATGAAAGCGAAGCACGTGCTCCTACACCGCCTTGGGCTGATCAAAGACGACGATGCTCCCATACTGCATGAGATGCTGGACAAGTATGCTCTCTTGTTTGAGTGCCCCCTTGCCAAGGATGTTGTTGAGGCGTTCGCTGACTTCTTCGACTGGCAAGTCCCTGGACGCGCGTCTACTGAGGCCTCATGCTCCCAGGCAGCGCCTCATCTCATCGAGGCATAGCCGACACCCCTTGCTGTGTACCTAACGCCCCCTAAATCTTGTTATGGATTGCAACATTAAAATTCTTTTCTGGAATGTGCACGGTCTAAATTCTGGTGCTAAGCATACGGCCGTTCGAAGCGTGATCTCCGTTGCCGCCCCCGCCATCATGTGTCTGCAAGAGACCAAGCTCGCTCACATATCGGGCTCCACTGTCCTCGACACCCTTGGCCCCCTTTTCAAGGATTTCTACTTCCTTCCAGCCACCGGCACCCGCGGAGGCGTGCTCCTCGCATGGCATAGATCCCACATCTCCCTCTCCAACCCCCTGATTGGCGAGCATCATATCACCTTCCTAGTCACGCCCGCCGTCGGTGACGGTCATTGGTGGCTCACCGGCGTGTACAGACTCCAAGACGACGAGGCCAAACTCGACTTCCTTGCTGACCTTCACGACGTGCGGATTCACGCATCAAGCCTTGGCTCCTAGGTGGATACTTCAACATGATCACCTCGGCGGCCGACAAGAATAACTCGAACCTAAATCATTGTGTCATGAATAGATTTCAGTGCTTCATCGCTGACGAGGAGCTCCGTGACATGTACTTGCACATGCGCCACTACACTTGGTCTAGTGAGCGTGACACGCTGACTCTTGTGCGGAATGACAGAGTTCATTGCACATCCGGATGGGAGATCGCCCACCCCCACTATCTACTCCACTGCCTCTCCTCCGCTGCATCCGGCCACTGTCTGTTAGTTGACTGCGTGGCCCGCCCCCCGGGAGCGTGTAGGTTCCACTTCGAGCGCTTCTGGCCGAAGTTAGAAGGCTTCCACGATGTGGTCTCAGAGGCCTGGAACTCGGTTCCCTCGGACGAGGATCCTTTCCGACGTATTGTGGCTCGTCTAAAGGCCATCGCACGACACCTCCAATGTTGGTGTGCACACACGATTAGCAACGTCTCGCTACAGCTTAAGGTCGTGCGGGAGTTGATTGCCCACCTCGATGCTACGCAAGACTATCGCCCACTCTCCATCGATAAGACACGGCTTAGGCACAAGTTCAAGAGCACGTACCTCGGGTTGGCCTCCCTTGGGCGCTCCATCACGCGCCAGCGATCACGTCTCTCCTAGCTTCGCGACTCCCCGACCTCCTACCTCAGCATGCACGCCTCATATCGGAAACAATGCAACCTCATCACCTCTCTCCGTGTGGATGATTAGCTCGTCTCGGAGCATGATGCTATGGCCGAGGCAGCCTTAAACTACTTCTCTAACGTCCTCGGCTCGATCAGCGAGCGTGCCTTCTCTCTAGACCAGTCCTTCCTGCACGACACACCCTTTGACCTCTCCGATCTTGAGGCGCCCTTCACGGAGGATTAAATTTGGAGGGCCCTCAAATGCCTGCCGACGGGGAAGGCTTCTGGCCCGGATGGATTCAAGGCCGAGTTCCTCCGTGCATGCTGGGACATCATCAAGCATGACATTTGTGAGGCATTTGACAAGTTCTACACCGCCAACTAGAGAGGCTTCCAGAAGCTCAATGAAGCGCTTCTCACTCTTCTTCCCAAGCGTCCAGATGCCGCGGCGCTCTCTGACTACCGCCCTATTAGCCTCATCCACCTCATTGCGAAGCTTTTTGCAAAGGTGTTGTCCCTACGTCTCGCGGCCAAACTTGGAGCCATGGTTTCGACCAACCAGAGCGCTTTCATTGTCGGCCGATGCATTCACGACAACTTTCTGCTTGTCCAGCAGACGGCGCGTCTTCTGCACAACCTCAAGGTACCTTGCATGCTTCTCAAGCTTGACATAGCGCGGGTCTTCGACAACGTCTCCTGGCCTTTCCTCCTCGAGACTCTAGAGCACCTTGGCTTTGGCCAACATTGGCACGACTGGATCTCGATCCTTCTTTCGACCGCCTCCACACTGGTCCTGCTTAATGGCCACCTGGGCCCCCCATTGGCCATGCATGCGTCCTACGACAGGGAGATCCGGTATCTCCTATGCTATTCACCATTGTCATTGACGTCCTTAATTCCATGCTCATCCATGCCGTGGAGCTTGGCATCATCCAATGGCTGACCACATGACACGCGGCCTCCAGGATCTCCCTATATGCTGACGACGTTGTCATCTTCTGCCACCCGGACCGCCAGGACATCTTGGCCATCCGCGAGCTGCTACGAGTTTTCGGGGTGGCCTCATGGCTTCACACAAATTATAACAAGTGTTCAGCCACGCCCATTCAATGCAACAACGATGACATCGCGACCATTGCATCTGAGATGCAATGCCCGGTGAAGAACTTCCCAATCCAAAATTTGGGACTCCCTCTATCCATCCGCAAGCCGTCTACCACGAGTCTCATGCCGATCATCCACAAGCTTGAGCGGAAGTTATCCATGTGGTGCGCCTCATTCCTCTCCCGAGGTGATCGTCTCGCCCTCGTCCGTCATGTCCTGAGTGCCATCCCCACGCTCTTCCTCACCACCATCGCCTTCAAGCAATCCATTCTTAAGAAGGCGAACTAGATCATCCGCGATTTCCTCTAGGCTGGAAGTAAAGATGCTAACAGTGGTCAATGCTTGGTCAAATGGCAAAGAGTGTGCCGCCCATTATCCCTTGGCGGACTCCGTGTTCGTGATCTACAATGTGCCGACATTGTGTTGAGGACTCGTTGGCTATGGCTGAAGAACACATACTCCACGCATCCATGGAGCCACCTGCACATCCCCTAGGACCCGGCCTTCAAGGCCATCTTCCGCGCGTCCACTTCCTGGGCCCTTGGCGCACCTGCAGGTTTTGGAGTGACCACTGGATCAATGGTCGATCTGTGGCTGAGATCGCCCCGCTCGTCCTCGCGCTCGTTAGCCGACGGTGGCGCAAGTACCAGACCGTGCTCGATGGTCTTCACCTACGCTCTCGGGTACAGGACAACTAGGGTGCCCTTGGCCTGGCTGCCATGGTTTAGTATGTGGAGCTCTGGCGCTGCGTACGCCACATTTCTCTCTTCGACTCACTAGACTCTCTGCGATGGCGTTGGACCCCTTCAGCTACTTATTCTACGAGCTCTTGCAATCAGGCTCTATTCCTAGGTGCCTCTGAGGACCCACACTGGTGGCTCACCTGGAAGGCATGGGCACCTCTGCGTATAAAATTCTTCATTTGGCTTGCTCTGTAAGACCGTTGCTGGAGGCTGAGCGCCTCGCTCATCATGGCCTACCCCAAGAGGACTCCTGCACCTTCTGCAATCAAGAGGAGGAGACAATGCAACATCTGCCAGTGGGTTGCCCTTTCTCCCGCCAAATCTGGCACGAGATTCTGAGCTGGGTTCGATCAACCGCTGAGTTACCGAGTGACGACACCGACTTCTACACCTGGTGGGAGACATCTTGTGGCCATTCGTCGTTCCCGGCGCGTAAGGGTTTGGCCTCCTTAACCATCCTTACCGCATGGTGCCTCTGGAAGCATCAGAACGCTTGCATATTTGATGGCGAGCAGCCCTCTATCTCCCGGCTATCTGACATCATTAGAGACGAAGCGCACATGTGGGCTAAGGCCGGCGCTACCGGAATACAGAACATCATCCCCGAGAGTTAGTCTTGGTGGATTCGTGGGGCTGAGCAACCCCATGTCTGCCATGCTCCTAGCTCACTTCCACGCCTTCCCCGTGTACATGGCTTGGTGAGCTATTATAATCTCATGTTGTTCTTATTCTCCTATCAATGAAAAGATATGCAATCTTTGCGTATTCACAAAAAAAAGATACGGCAATCTCTGGAAAGCCTGCTGCGTGCGTTTCTCTGGCAAGGAAAGAACAAAGTGAAAGGGGGCCAATGCCTTGTGGCTTGGGACAAGGTGATCCTCCACTGCCAGAATGGAGGTCTGGGTGTGAGGAATCTGCAAGCTCACAACCAAGCCATGTTATGGAAATTTCTTTCCAAGATTCTGCAGCACTCCGACATACCTTTCTATCAATGGTTTGCTCTGCAGCACTGTCAGTCTACTCTGCCTCTTGGGCCTTCCGGGAGGGATACTGCTCTGTGGCGTGGTTTCAAGGATTGCATCCCCATGGTCATCAACTCCTCACTATGCATCCTCGGCTCGGGCAAACTCATTTCATTCTGGCATGATATCTGGGTTGAGGCAGACAGGTTCTACTTGTTGTTGCCTGTTCTTTACTCCTTTGCGACAGCCTGATTTTTGGCCCTTTCTTTTTCTTTTGTTTTTCTGAGGTTTTTGCTTGACTTTTTTTCCGTGGCTTTGTGGTTTGGAAACTGAAGAAGATGCCCTCTTCTTTGCTTCCAGAGTGGCTTGTCATTCCCAAATCCTTCCCTAGACCCTGCCATTTTCATCCTAGCCCAAATCCCAATATTCTTTTTTATTGGGAATATTCCTTTTCTATTAAAGGAATAACCCAATTTGCCCTAGGTTGTGAAGCAACCTTTATTTCCATCACTCCTAAAATTCCCAAGTAATTCTCATAAATTTTTTGGGTCACATCTCTCTCAAATATGGAAAAATATTGCATTTGCCATGTTCCCCATCATGCTCAAATAATTCATTTCCTATTCTGCCCAAAATGGCAGAATGTGAAGCAAGTGCCATTTATATTTTCCCAATTGACCTCAAACTCCTTGGACACCTTTTCCTGTCCATATCATTGCCACATGCCAAAGTGCAACCTCATTTGATTAGTAATTATTTAATTATGATTTTCCAAAGTTCCTGTATGAGGGAAGTGGTTGTGAAGGATGTACAAGCTAGGCATATCCAAATGAGTTGCAATTTTGCATGGCCCTTCATATAACCTAATCATCACTCTCTACCAAAGTAGAGCTCATGTCATGCCTCCATGTGAGATCACCATAAATTCTTTGATTCTGTCCAAAATTTCAGTTTGTGAAGCAAGTATATTGTATCTTGCTCCATTATGGCTGCCAATTTTTCTAGGCCTTCTTTTATCCATATAACCTACCTCCACCCATTTTGGGCATGTTTCATCAAGCCATTTGTCCTCTAGAATTTTTGCAAGTTTCTGGTCAGTGGAAATGTTTGTGAAGGAAGTACCATTTTGGTTTATCCAATTGGTATGAAACCTTTTGCAGCATCTTCATATGGCCAAATAAGCCTGCCTTGCCAAAGTTCCGCTCAAGTGGCTTCTCCATTTGAGAGCATCATCATGATCTTCATTCTCGACCAGATTACTTAGTTGTAAAGCAACTATATTTATTAGTGGTCCAATTCTTCTCAAAATTACCAGGATGTAAGTCCTTCTTACCCTAAATCTACCAGACAACTCCATTGCTTCCAATCCCTCTCCTGTGGGTCGCCAGTGCTCCTCAAAGTTTACTGCAGTAAACTTCAGAGGTTAACTGCCATTTAACCATGTCACTTTTAACCAATCTACCACATCAGATGCTGTTGGGTAACGTAGTAATTTCAAAAAAATTCCTACGCACACGCAAGATCATGGTGATGCATAGCAACGAGAGGGGAGAGTGTAATCTACGTACCCTTGTAGATCGACAACGGAAGCGTTAGCACAACGTGGTTGATGTAGTCGTACGTCTTCACGGCCCGACCGATCAAGCACCGAAACTACGGCACCTCCGAGTTCTAGCACACGTTCAGCTCGATGACGATCCCCGGACTCCGATCCAGCAAAGTGTCGGGGAAGAGTTCCGTCAGCACGATGGCGTGGTGACGATCTTGATGTACTACCGTCGCAGGGCTTCGCCTAAGCACCGCTACAATATTATCGAGGACTATGGTGGAAGGGGGCACCGCACACGGCTAAGAATATGATCACGTGGATCAACTTGTGTCTCTAGGGGTGCCCCTTGCCTCCGTATATAAAGGATCAAAGGGGGGGTGCGGCCGGCCAGGAGAGGGCGCGCCAGGAGGAGTCCTACTCCCTCCGGGAGTAGGATTCCCCCCCCCCTTTCCTAGTTGGAATAGGATTCGGGAGGGGGGAAAGAGGAGAGAGAGAAGGAAGGGGGGCGCCGCCCCCTTCTCCTTGTCCTATTCGGACTAGGGGGGAGGGGCGCGCGGCCCAGCCCTGGCCACCTCTCCTCTCTTCCACTAAGGCCCAGTAAGGCCCATATACCTCCCGGGGGGTTCCGGTAACCTCCCGGTACTCCGGTAAAATCCCGATTTCACCCGGAACACTTCCGATATCCAAATATAGGCTTCCAATATATCAATCTTTATGTCTCGACCATTTCGAGACTCCTCGTCATGTCCCCGATCCCATCCGGGACTCCGAACTCCTTCGGTACATCAAAACTCATAAACTCATAATATAACTGTCATCGAAACCTTAAGCGTGCGGACCCTACGGGTTCGGGAACAATGTAGACATGACCGAGACATGTCTCCGGTCAATAACCAATAGCGGAACCTGGATGCTCATATTGGCTCCTACATATTCTACAAAGATCTTTTATCGGTCAGACCGCATAACAACATACGTTGTTCCCTTTGTCATTGGTATGTTACTTGCCCGAGATTCGATCGTCGGTATCTCAATACCTAGTTCAATCTCGTTACCGGCAAGTCTCTTTACTCGTTCCGTAATACATCATCTCACAACTAACTCATTAGTTGCAATGCTTGCAAGGCTTATGTGATGTGTATTACCGAGAGGGCCCAGAGATACCTCTCCGACAATCGGAGTGACAAATCCTAATCTCGAAATACGCCAACCCAACATGTACCTTTGGAGACACCTGTAGAGCACCTTTATAATCACCCAGTTACGTTGTGACGTTTGGTAGCACACAAAGTGTTCCTCCGGTAAACGGGAGTTGCATAATCTCATAGTCATAGGAACATGTATAAGTCATGAAGAAAGCAATAGCAACATACTAAATGATCGGGTGCTAAGCTAATGGAATGGGTCATGTCAATCAGATCATTCACCTAATGATGTGATCCCGTGAATCAAATAACAACTCTTTGTCCATGGTTAGGAAACATAACCATGTTTGATTAACGAGCTAGTCATGATATAAGGAAATAAATAATAACTTTATTATTGCCTCTAGGGCATATTTCCTTCAGTCTCCCACTTGCACTAGAGTCAATAATCTAGATTATACAGTAATGATTCTAACACCCATGGAGCCTTGGTGCCGATCATGTTTTGCTCGTGGAAGAGGCTTAGTCAATGGGTCTGCTACATTCAGATCCGTATGTATCTTGCAAATCTCTATGTCTCCCACCTGGACTAGATCCCGGATGGAATTGAAGCGTCTCTTGATGTGCTTGGTTCTCTTTTGAAATCTGGATTCCTTTGCCAAGGCAATTGCACCAGTATTGTCACAAAAGATTTTCATTGGACCCGATGCACTAGGTATGACACCTAGATCGGATATGAACTCCTTCATCCAGACTCCTTCATTTGTTGCTTCCGAAGCAGCTATGTATTCTGCTTCACACGTAGATCCTGCCACGACGCTTTGTTTAGAACTGCACCAACTGACAGCTCCACTGTTTAATGTAAATACGTATCCAGTTTGCGATTTAGAATCGTCCGGATCAGTGTCAAAGCTCGCATCGACGTAACCATTTACGATTAGCTCTTTGTCACCTCCATAAACGAGAAACATATCCTTAGTCCTTTTCAGGTATTTCAGGATGTTCTTGACCGCTGTCCAGTGATCCACTCCTGGATTACTTTGGTACCTCCCTGCTAGACTTATAGCAAGGCACACATCAGGTCTGGTACACAGCATTGCGTACATGATAGAGCCTATGGCTGAAGCATAGGGAACATCTTTCATTTTCTCTCTATCTTCTGCAGTGGTCGGGCATTGAGTCTGACTCAACTTCACACCTTGTAACACAAGCAAGAACCCTTTCTTTGCTTGATCCATTTTGAACTTCTTCAAAACTTTGTCAAGGTATGTGCTTTGTGAAAGTCCAATTAAGCGTCTTGATCTATCTCTATAGATCTTAATGCCTAATATGTAAGCAGCTTAACCGAGGTCTTTCATTGAAAAACTCTTATTCAAGTATCCCTTTATGCTATCCAGAAATTCTATATCATTTCCAATTAGTAATATGTCATCCACATATAATATCAGAAATGCTACAGAGCTCCCACTCACTTTCTTGTAAATACAGGCTTCTCCAAAAGTCTGTATAAAACCAAATGCTTTGATCACACTATCAAAGCGTTTATTCCAACTCCGAGAGGCTTGCACCAGTCCATAAATGGATCGCTGGAGCTTGCACACTTTGTTAGCTCCCTTTGGATCGACAAAACCTTCTGGTTGTATCATATACAACTCTTCTTCCAGAAATCCATTCAGGAATGCAGTTTTGACATCCATCTGCCAAATTTCATAATCATAAAATGCGGCAATTGCTAACATGATTCGGACAGACTTAAGCATCGCTACGGGTGAGAAGGTCTCATCGTAGTCAATCCCTTGAACTTGCCAAAAACCTTTTGCGACAAGTCGAGCTTTGTAGACAGTAATATTACCGTCAGTGTCCGTCTTCTTCTTGAAGATCCATTTATTCTCTATTGCTTGCCGATCATTGGGCAAGTCAACCAAAGTCCATACTTTGTTCTCATACATGGATCCCATCTCAGATTTCATGGCTTCAAGCCATTTTGCGGAATCTGGGCTCACCATCGCTTCTTCATAGTTCGTAGGTTCATCATGATCTAGTAGCATGACTTCCAGAACAGGATTACCGTACCACTCTGGCGCGGATCTCACTCTGGTTGATCTACGAGGTTCAGTAGTATCTTGTTCTGAAGTTTCATGATCATTATCATTAGCTTCCTCACTAATTGGTGTAGGTGTCACAGAAACAAATTTCTGTGATGTACTACTTTCCAATAAGGGGTTAGGTACAGTTACCTCGTCAAGTTCTACTTTCCTCCCACTCACTTCTTTCGAGAGAAACTCCTTCTCCAGAAAGTTTCTGAATTTAGCAACAAAAGTCTTGCCTTCGGATCTGTGATAGAAGGTGTATCCAATAGTTTCCTTTGGATATCCTATGAAGACACATTTTTCCGATTTGGGTTCGAGCTTATCAGGTTGAAGCTTTTTCACATAAGCATCGCAGCCCCAAACTTTCAGAAACAACAACTTTGGTTTCTTACCAAACCACAGTTCATAAGGCGTCGTCTCAACGGATTTTGATGGTGCCCTATTTAACGTGAATGCGGCCGTCTCTAGAGTGTATCCCCAAAAAAATAGCGGTAAATCAGTAAGAGACATCATAGATCGTACTATATCTAGTAAAGTACGATTACGACGTTCGGACACACCATTACGCTGTGGTGTTCCGGGTAGCGTGAGTTGCGAAACTATTCCACATTGTTTCAAATGTACACCAAACTCGTAACTCAAATATTCTCCTCCACGATCAGATCGTAGGAATTTTATTTTCTTGTTACGATGATTTTCAACTTCACTCTGAAATTCTTTGAACTTTTCAAATGTTTCAGACTTGTGTTTCATTAAGCAGATATACCCATATTTGCTTAAGTCATCTGTTAAGGTGAGAAAATAACGATATCCGCCACGAGCCTCAACATTCATCGGACCACATACATCTGTATGTATGATTTCTAACAAATCTGTTGCTCTCTCCATAGTACCGAAGAACGGTGTTTTTGTCATCTTACCCATAAGGCACGGTTCGCAAGTACCAAGTGATTCATAATCAGGTGGTTCCAAAATCCCATCAGTATGGAGTTTCTTCATGCGCTTTATACCGATATGACCTAAATGGCAGTGCCACAAATAAGTTGCACTATCATTATCAACTCTGCATCTTTTGGTTTCAACACTATGAATATGTGTGTCACTACTGTCGATATTTAATAAGAATAGACCACTCTTTAAGGGTGCATGACCATAAAAGATATTACTCATGTAAATAGAACAACCATTATTCTCTGATTTAAATGAATAATTGTCTCGCATCAAACAAGATCCAGATATAATGTTCATGCTTAACGCTGGCACCAAATAACAATTATTTAGGTCTAATATTAATCCCGAAGGTAGATGTAGAGGTAGCATGCCGACTGCGATCACATCGACTTTGGAACCATTTCCCACGCGCATCGTCACCTCGTCCTTAGCCAATCTTCACTTAATCCGTAGTCCCTGTTTCGAGTTGCAAATATTAGCAACAGAACCAGTATCAAATACCCAGGTGCTACTGCGAGCATTAGTAAGGTACACATCAATAACATGTATATCACATATACCTTTGTTCACCTTGCCATCCTTCTTATCCGCCAAATACTTGAGGCAGTTCCGCTTCCAGTGACCAGTCTGCTTGTAGTAGAAGCACTCAGTTTCAGGCTTAGGTCCAGGTTTGAGTTTCTTCTCTTGAGCAGCAACTTGCTTGCTGTTCTTTTTGAAGTTCCCCTTCTTCTTCCCTTTGCCCTTTTTCTTGAAACTAGTGGTCTTGTTGACCATCAACACTTGATGCTCCTTCTTGATTTCTACCTCCGCAGCTTTCAGCATTGCGAAGAGCTCGGGAATAGTCTTATTCATCCCTTGCGTATTATAGTTCATCACGAAGCTCTTGTAGCTTGGTGGCAGTGATTGGAGAATTCTGTCAATGACGCAATCATCTGGAAGATTAACTCCCAATTGAATCAAGTGATTATTATACCCAGACATTTTGAGTATATGCTCACTGACAGAACTGTTCTCCTCCATCTTGCAGCTATAGAACTTATTGGAGACTTCATATCTCTCAATCCGGGCATTTGCTTGAAATATTAACTTCAACTCCTGGAACATCTCATATGCTCCATGACGTTCAAAACGTCGTTGAAGTCCCGATTCTAAGACGTAAAGCATGGCACACTGAACTATCGAGTAGTCATCAGCTTTGCTCTGTCAGACGTTCATAACATATGGTGTTGCTCCAGCAGCAGGCCTGGCACCCAGCGGTGCTTCCAGGACGTAATTCTTCTGTGCAGCAATGAGGATAATCCTCAAGTTACGAACCTAGTCCATGTAATTGCTACCATCATCTTTCAACTTTGCTTTCTCAAGGAACGCATTAAAATTCAACGGAACAACAGCACGGGCCATCTATCTACAATCAAACATGAATAAGCAAGATACTATCAGGTACTAAGTTCATGATAAATTTAGGTTCAATTAATCATATTACTTAAAGAACTCCCACTTAGATAGACATCCCTCTAATCCTCTAAGTGATTATGTGATCCAAATAATCTAAACCATGTCCGATCATCACGTGAGATGGAGTAGCTTCATTGGTGAACATCACTATGTTGATCATATCTACTATATGATTCACAATCGACCTTTCGGTCTCCGTGTTCCGAGGCCATATCTGTATATGCTTGGCTCGTCAAGTATAACCTGAGTATTCTGCGTGTGCAACTGTTTTGCACCTGTTGTATTTGAACGTAGAGCCTATCACACCCGATCATCACGTGGTGTCTCAGCATGAAGAACTTTCGCAACGGTGCATACTCAGGGAGAACACTTCTTGATAATTAGTGAGAGATCATCTTATAATGCTACCGTCAATCAAAGCAAGATAAGATGCATAAAGATAAACATCACATGCAATCAATATAAGTGATATGATATGGCCATCATCATCTTGTGCTTGTGATCTCCATCTTCGAAGCACCATCATGATCACCATCGTCACCGGCGCGACACCTTGATCTCCATCGTAGCATCGTTGTCGTCTCGCCAATCTTATGCTTCCATGACTATCGCTACCGCTTAGTGATAAAGTAAAGCATTACAGCACGATTGCATTGCATACAATAAAGCGACAACCATATGGCTCCTGCCAGTTGCCGATAACTCGGTTACAAAACATGATCATCTCATACAATAAAATTTAGCATCATGTCTTGACCATATCACATCACAACATGCCCTGCAAAAACAAGTTAGACGTCCTCTACTTTGTTGTTGCAAGTTTTACGTGGCTGCTACGGGCATAAGCAAGAACCAATCTTACCTACGCATCAAAACCACAACGATAATTTGTCAAGTTGGTGCTGTTTTAACCTTCGCAAGGACCGGGCGTAGCCACACTTGGTTCAACTAAAGTTGGAGAAACTGTCACCCGCTAGCCACCTTTGTGCAAAGCACGTCGGGAGAACCGGTCTCGCGTAAGCGTACGCGTAATGTCGGTCCGGGCCGCTTCGTCCAACAATACCGCCGAACCAAAGTATGACATGCTGGTAAGCAGTATGACTTATATCGCCCACAACTCACTTGTGTTCTACTCGTGCAAATAACATCAACACATAAAACCTAGGCTCGGATGCCACTATTGGGTAACGTAGTAATTTCAAAAAAATTCCTACGCACATGCAAGATCATGGTGATGCATAGCAACAAGAGGGGAGAGTGTAATCTACGCACCCTTGTAGATCGACAACGGAAGCGTTAGCACAACGTGGTTGATGTAGTCGTACGTCTTCACGGCCCGACTGATCAAGCACCGAAACTACGGCACCTCCGAGTTCTAGCACACGTTCAGCTCGATGACAATCCCCGGACTCTGATCCAGCAAAGTGTCAGGGAAGAGTTCCGTCAGCACGACGGCGTGGTGATGATCTTGATGTACTACCGTCGCAGGGCTTCGCCTAAGCACCGCTACAATATTATCGAGGACTATGGTGGAAGGGGGCACATCACACGGCTAAGAATATGATCACGTGGATCAACTTGTGTCTCTAGGGGTGCCCCTTGCCTCCGTATATAAAGGATCAAAGGGGGGTGTGGCCGGCCAGGAGAGGGCGCGCTAGGAGGAGTCCTACTCCCTCCGGGAGTAGGATTCCCCCCTTTCCTAGTTGGAATAGGATTCGGGAGGGGGAAAGAGGAGAGAGAGAAGGAAGGGGGGCGCCGCCCCCTTCTCCTTGTCCTATTCGGACTAGGGGGGAGGGGCGCGCGGCCCAGCCCTGGCCACCTCTCCTCTCTTCCACTAAGGCCCATATACCTCCCGGGGGGTTCCGGTAACCTCCCGGTACTCCGGTAAAATCCCGATTTCACCCGGAACACTTCCGATATCCAAATATAGGCTTCCAATATATCAATCTTTATGTATCGACCATTTCGAGACTCCTCGTCATGTCCCCGATCCCATCCGGGACTCCGAACTCCTTCGGTACATCAAAACTCATAAACTCATAATATAACTGTCATCGAAACCTTAAGCGTGCGGACCCTACGGGTTCGAGAACAATGTAGACATGGCCGAGACATGTCTCCGGTCAATAACCAATAGCGCAACCTGGATGCTCATATTGGCTCCTACATATTCTACGAAGATCTTTTATCGGTCAGACCGCATAACAACATACGTTGTTCCCTTTGTCATCGGTATGTTACTTGCCCGAGATTCGATCGTCGGTATCTCAATACCTAGTTCAATCTCGTTACCGGCAAGTCTCTTTACTCGTTCCGTAATACATCATCTCACAACTAACTCATTAGTTGCAATGCTTGCAAGGCTTATGTGATGTGTATTACCGAGAGGGCCCAGAGATACCTCTCCGACAATCGAAGTGACAAATCCTAATCTCGAAATACGCCAACCCAACATGTACCTTTGGAGACACCTGTAGAGCACCTTTATAATCACCCAGTTACGTTGTGACGCTTGGTAGCACACAAAGTGTTCCTCCGGTAAACGGGAGTTGCATAATCTCATAGTCATAGGAACATGTATAAGTCATGAAGAAAGCAATAGCAACATACTAAATGATCGGGTGCTAAGCTAATGGAATGGGTCATGTCAATCAGATCATTCACCTAATGATGTGATCCCGTTAATCAAATAACAACTCTTTGTCCATGGTTAGGAAACATAGCCATCTTTGATTAACGAGCTAGTCTAGTAGAGGCATACTAGTGACACTCTGTTTGTCTATGTATTCACACATGTATTATGTTTCCGGTTAATACAATTCTAGCATGAATAATAAACATTTATCATGATATAAGGAAATAAATAATAACTTTACTATTGCCTCTAGGGCATATTTCCTTCAGATGCAACCTCCCCAGGAAGGACAAGCCCCCAGACATTGTTTGGCCGGTCGTGTGCCACTGTGTGCACCAGTGCGCGCGGTGACCACCGCTTTGGCATGCAGTGGGCATGGCCAGAACGTCGTTTGTGCTCGGGCCCCTTCCCCTCTCGTCGTCTTCGCGTGCGTGAGCATGTCCTTTGTCTTCCTCTTGTCGTCGCCGATCACCTGGACCCCTCTCCTCCTCCGGCAGCATCCTCACCGACGCAAACCGCCACGTGCCCACGGACGTATAATGGCGTTTTCGCTCGGTTCTTCGCCGTCTTCTTCCTTCCTACGCCCCCTTGGCCTCCTCTGCCCCGTGAGAGCCTCCACTGCTCCTCCTACGTCGTCTACCTCCGGGCTCACGAGCGAGGGCACGCGTCCGCGGTGCCGGACACGCGACCGCGGCGACGACAGCGCGGCACCTCGCCCCGCGGCTATATAAGCCCACCCCGAGCGCCTCCGAGCTCACCACCCACCTCACAACCCTCCTCTAGTCTTGCCTAGCCACTTCCCCGAGCCCGAGGATGCCTCGAGCCCTCCACTAGCCGCCATGGCCGCCGCGGTGCTCCGCTTAAATTCGGCCTAACCGAGTCCTCCCTCTCTTTTTGGTCGTCACCACTAGCCTCCCCACTCCAGCGCAGCCCTCCCTAGCTTCTCGTTTACTCGCCGGAGCCCGTGTGTCCGCGACCCCAAGATCAGCCACGCCGCCCGAGCTCTTTGTTCCGCGAGTCGCCATCGCCCCGTACCCTCTTCGGCGCTGATGCTGCTCCAGGCAGGAGCGGCGAACTGTCCCGAGTCCATCGGTGGCCGGAGCTCAGCCGGAGACCACCGGAGCTGGCCGGGCCATCGCCGGTGTCGCTCCTCCCCTGCTCCTCTGTTCTTCGCGTCGGGGAAGAAGAAGAAGGAGCCACGAGAGGGAGATGGATAAGCCGAGCCCCGCCATGCTGAGCTGGATAAGTGATGGGCCCCACCCGTGGGACCCGCACGTCAGCTGCTCAAGCCCCTGCCCCGCCTCTGCCACATGTTTAAGTGGAGGCGTAAAACACTCCAGTACGTTTTTGCGTAAAGAAAGGTATTTTGCTCCGAGTATGTTTTCTTTTACTGAAAGCGTATTTCCTCTCTGTTTCAGCCCAGAATGCATTTTCTTAAACAGAAAGCGTATTTCTAACTTTGCACTTCTGCCTTATCCACTCAGGGACTTGTTTGTGATGATATTTTTGTAGAAAAGTCCCTGAACTTCAACCCTTCATATCTTTTTAACCACAACTCGAAATCAGGTGATTCCAATGCCAAGTCTTCGTTTCGTCGAGCCCGTTCTGTTGGTTTCATTTTCAGTATGGTTTGACAAGGTGAAAATGACCTTTTTGCCCTTGCACGTAAACAGCCCCTCCGAGAGAGAACTGTTTCCGGCAAATCTTTCTGCGGCTTCACCGCACTTCTCCCCGGTGCCTTCTTCACCCTCAGGTAAGCCACAATACCCACTTGCATGATAGTCATGCAGTAGCCATGGTTTTCAACTTAAATATTTATTAAATGAATGCTTGTTTAAAATATGGTTATCGTTGTTTTGGAAAAGCTTCTGGGATTGTGCTTACTTGTTTGCTATGTTGTTATGCACCTGGTTACCATGCCCTGCTAGTTGCTAGTATTACTTTCATATTTCCATGCTTGATAGTAGTACATGTTGGGTTGGTCATGCTCTTCGGTGCATGACTAACGTCGGTTACTGAGTACTGTTAACAGGCATTGTTCCGTTGCTGTTAGTTGGTTAAGTGTTACTCAGTGATGTTATTGATAAGTTCTTGCATGTTATTTATGGTTGATGCTAGTGGTCATGTTATATTATACTATGAGTAGTGTTGCACTTGTAATATTTATGCTCGTCATTATGCCATGTTCAGTTGGAGATTATTTCATAGTTGATGTGGTGGACAGTTATGTTGCATCCCGTGATTATGTTGATATCATACTCATGCATTGTCATTGCATCATGTTATTTTATCATG